>NC_141914.1:29486009-29637524 GCF_057802395.1 Ceratotherium simum simum | reverse complement strand
CCTTTGTGTCGCCTGGACAAGGCTCACCCAAGACTGTCCAAGACTCTCAAGACTGTCCAGCCTGAGCTGTCCTCTGGAGAGGAGAGCCTGTCCCTGCCTGTGACTTTAGCTCACTAAAAGTGACCAGGGCCCTCACTGGTGCTGAGTTACAACCCAGTGTCCTGGCTTTGACCATAGGAGAAAGGTATTAATAGCTTTCTTTGACTAATGAGGAATGCAGGGCTTACAGAGGTTACATAACTAGCTGGTAAGTGGAATTCTGGCCCAAGCTCCTAGCCAGGAAGCCATGCCGATTTTCAAAGGCATTCTTAGGTAAGAAGGGTAATGTAAATAATTACTCCCCTTTATTTAATATGTTTGTAAACCAAGTTTTTAAGGAATGAATACATTCTTTAAAATGGTGCTTAGCATGATTTCATCCCCAGTCCCCACCCACAGAATTTTTGGTCTCCTACATCCTTCTTTTTCATCATAGGCCATGTAGATTAGGGATTACCAAATCTTGGGGAGTTGTAATACCTGATAACTGCTTATTTGATTTTGTAATCCGTCCTCCCACCCCTTCCTAAAAATACTTTCTGGAGGAGATGGAGGCAGGCAGGTACACATGCAAACCAAGCAAATTAAAACACGCGTTGTTTCCACACATTCTGTGAGACTTGGGGGGACAACAAAATGTTCTGGGTGGTCTTGGATCTTACGTCTTGGGTCAGGAATCCGGAAGTAATGCAGATTAGACAGGCGAGAGATGTGGGGAGAAGCTGTGCTACTGAGTCACTGCTTAACTCCGTGGACGCATTACCTCTGGGGCGTCAGCGCTCCTATAGAAAAAACGAGAAGGTGGGAGATCTGGCATACAGGTTGTCTATAACCTTTGGTTTAGAACAGGTAGTACTCTGCATGTGACCTGGGAGGTGGCAACATCCTCTTCCCACACACCTAGGGATGTCACACTCGGGAGCCTCACACCTGCTGGGTGGGAAATTCCATCTGAGTTTCTACAATCCACCTCTCCAAGGAAGGCCCTGCCTTCTCACAACCTTTGAGGAAAGGCTTTAAAAGAGTCAAGGGGACTCCTTATACTTCACTCCCAGAGCCAAAGCCATGACACACTGATGAAGAGGGAGGCAGGGATTATTTCCTGAAGATAAATTAAATAAAATGGGGGGGGGGAGTAGTCAGGGGAAATGAAGCCTTTTTCAAGCGACATGTGGAGAAGCGGGTGGAGCAGTATCTGCCTGGCAATTTAACGTGCTTTGACCCCCAAATGGAAGCGTACAGCTTAGGGCGGTCAAAACATGGATGCTGAGGGATAAGGAACGTTTCATCCCAAAACTGATTGGTTTAAGGGCAATTCACCGTTAAGAAAACTCAGGGCATTTCCATCTCCCGAGGCCCTGAAAATGTAGCCGGAGTACCCACCGTGAGGGAAATCAAAGGAGAAAAAGCCCCCCGGCTAATGGGGAGAGAGAAGAGGGACAGGGAGGGCCACGGGTCATAACCAGGCCCTTTTTCTCCATCTCAAAATAAATAAATTAATTGATTATTTTGCTTGTTCTTCATTTGTTTTTGCGTTCTTCTATGTTAAAAAAAAAAAAGGAAGGAGAAAGAAAATGTAGAAAAAAGGCAAATGGTTAAGGAAACTGTGTGAATTACAAATATACCCTCATGATTTTAGAAAAGCAGAGGGTTTGTCAGAGGAAAATATCAATCAAGATGGAGTTTACTGTCATATCACTAACCCCGAGGAAAGACGAAAGAAGAGAAAGAAGAGAAGAGAAGGAAAAATAGAGGAAGGAAGAGAGGAGGAAAGGAAAGATGGAAAGAAGGAAGGAGGAAGGGAGGATGGAAGGAGAGAGAGAAGGAGAAAGAAAGAATTGTCAGAAATTAAATAATTATCTTTTTTGATCATAAAAATAACTTAATTTTACAAAACATACTTAGCGTAACAACTGATTTATTTGATTTTGTTCTTTCCACTCTTCCACAGATATTTTCCTAGAAAAATTCATCAGTGCAACTCAGAATTTTTCAGCACATAATCCTGTGCTCTGTTATTCTTATTACTGTCAAGTCTTAAAGGAGCAACTGTCTCTCCTTGATGCTATTTACTGGCAAGTGAACAGAGAACAAGGTAAATGACGAGCTCTCTGTTGCTGAAAGGAACCAGAGAAACCACACTCACAGTCCTGGGTTAATGGTGAGGAAGCTGACCGTCGACTCCGGGAGGAGAAGAGTCATGAAAGAAATTGGAAAACCAAGCTTGTGTGTGGCACACACATGTCCATGACACGCAGAAACCCAAGACCAAGAAATCAATATCAAACCCAGTTCAGAACCAGTGAAACCCAACAGCCCTAGCAGAGTAAGTACAGAACTACCCTGCAGAGACATCTTCTAACCCGAGGTACACGGAAGGCTCCCGGACGACAGCCCCTGCTGAAGATGGGCTTACCGTTAAAGCAAAACAGGACAGAACAACTACATAGCAAAGTGAACCTCACTTTCAGAGCATCAGTGGCCACAACAAATGAGAGAATAACCGGAAAGAGACTTTAAATAAGCGAGTTTAAAAGAGTGAGTGGGAGGTGAGAAAAGGGGCACAGTGAGGTGGCCAACATTTTCGGTAAGTCTTGCTGTGAAGAGGAACAGGAACCGGGCAGTAGTTGGTCGGGGACGGGAGAGGAAGCGAATGGCGTTTAAAGATGGAAGACTGCTTCCTGGTGAGGATGACTGAGCAGGCAGGGAAAGGTCAGGACGTGTTGAGAGAGGAGATCACCATGGGTGATCTAGAGTAGGCGAGAGGGTAACAAGGGAGAGAGCCTCGAGCAGGAGGAAGGAAGCCTTGTCCATCACAGCCGAGGGAAGAAGCTGGAGCAGATGCAGGTGTGGCTCTAGCTTTGGAGGGTGGCGGGGAGATGAGAGAGTTTCTGTCTGGTGGCTTCTAGTAAAGACAAATGAGACAAGCTCATTGGGTGAAAGTGAGGGACTCCCACTCCTGGGTTCCCACCATCAAAATCACTGGAGCCAAGTGACGGTGTGTCTGGACCAATGGGAGCAGTAG
This sequence comes from Ceratotherium simum simum, assembly GCF_057802395.1. Taxonomy (NCBI): domain Eukaryota; kingdom Metazoa; phylum Chordata; class Mammalia; order Perissodactyla; family Rhinocerotidae; genus Ceratotherium; species Ceratotherium simum. Next base: position 29,634,460 of record NC_141914.1, on the reverse strand, counting down.
GGAGAGATAGAGACCTTTCACCTTGGGGAAAAGCAATGGGCCAGGAATCAGAAGGCTTAGCACTGGGAGCCAACTTTCCATCTTACCAGCTGGTGACCTTGGGAAGGTATAATCTGTAAAATGCAGCAGATTTAGAGTTGTCTAAACTTGGGTTTGATCCCTGGCTCTGCCACTTACTAGATGTGTGACCTCGGACAAGCTACCTTTCTAACCTATACTTTACTCATTATCAAAATGGGGCTAATAGCACCATCAGCCACAGGGCTGCTGTGAGAATAAGATGAAGAAATTCTTGTAAGGTACTTAGCACAGGGTCTGGCACTCAGGAAATACTCCACGAAGGATTCTGATGTTGATCAAAATGATGGTAATAATAGAAAAGATACTTAGAGTTTTAAGAAAAATCAGAAGTTAGTTCCCATCTCCTGGACTCAGTTTGCTCACCTGTAAAATGGGAATAACACTGCAATCCTTTCCTCATCTTCTTCATTTGTTGTTTCGAGGATCAAAGGAACCGAGGCAGTGGTTCCCAAGGGTGAATCTGCAGAGAGTTGTCAGTTTATGACAAAGTTTTTGTCAATCTGTGGAGAAATGAGAAAAATAATAACATAGCGAATGTTTTACAAGTCGAATTGTTCCCAGTTTTAAGACTGTCCTTTCTTCTGCTATTATGTCATTTCTATTCTATGTGTATTAAAATATCCCCTCTTTTATGAAAGTATGTTGCTAATGGATGGCAGTTTGCCTGTCTTTAATGGCCTTACACAGCAAAATAAAAGCTGTCAACCCTATATCAGTCCCTTGTTTTTTGAAATCTTACTGGTCTGTGAAATCAAGTCTGTGAAGAAACCACCAAGATAAGGAATTTGGAAGAGTCTGCCAATTGTAAGGGTCTATATGGTGATAACGAAAATAACAGTCCCACATACGGAGGGCCTCTGGTGAGCCAGGCATTGCTGAGAACTGATACATATTTGTTTGATGCGTCTCAATGGTCCTGCAGGCTAGGTGTCATTTAACCCATTTGACAGACGGAGAAACTGAGACTTAGATAGCATAAGCAATGGGCTTTTTGTTCAGAGGGGGAATGCAATACCAAGTCTGCCCGTCTCCAAACCTCATGGTTTCCCCAGAACCTCTCTAGAGGATTACTATGGAGGAAGCCCTGATGCAGACACTGTGACTTCACCCCTATAAAAAGTAACCACACCAAGGGCTTAGGGGCAAATCACTTAACCTCTCTCTGCCTCTAGCACCTGACTGAGAAATTAGGTAGAAATCAGGGTCATGCTGAAAACAGATGGAGAGTCAAGCTGGGCTGTTCTAGGAAATAAAACTAGCACAAAGAAGCCATTCCCTATGATTCTCTATGATTCAGTGCCTTTGATTATTTATGAAGTTGTGAGGCAGCCCAGCCAGGTAACTGACAATGCTGCCTGGATACAGAGATGCCCTCAGATGCCTCTTTCTCTCTTGAGCCAACCAGATTCAGTCCCTCTGCCTTCTGCCAGCCGGTCAGGGCCTCCCTGCCTGATATTCTCTGTGGTGTTCTGGGTCTCTTGGGCCTCCTGAGGCTGGGCGACGGGAGACCCCTGCCCTTCACTCTCCCTCCCCCTCCTCACACCATAGCTGGCATGATGCTGTACACTGTGCACTTGTTCTCACTTATCCTCTCAGCTACTCTGGGAGGAGGTTTTATTAACCTTACTTTACAGAAACTGAGGCTCATTGAAGGCTCATTGAAGGCTAACTGGCTGAGGGTTATACAACCTGCAAGGGGCAGAAAGAAGGATCCCCGCCCAGCCACGGCTGCCTGACTTGAATCTGCACCTCCTGTTTCATCACTGAAGTGCTCCCTGAAGACTGAGGAAAGAAGATCCTAAGACTTGAACAGCCCCCGGTCTCCTTTCGCGTAAACTGTGTCCTCTCTGGCTGCCAAGGTATTCACGGTGGACCCCCCTTGTACTGGGCCATTCGCTCAAGGGCCAACTCCAGCCCCACAACTGGCTCCTGATCTTTCCACCCCAAGAACAGACTTGCAGCTGTGCTCATCTGGCACGTGATAATTCTGGTGGCAATGATACTTTAATTCTAAACTGCCCCTTCTTTTTGAATTTGAAGTCAAGTCCTTCATAGTTCTCTCTGCAGCCCTTTTTAGTTAATTCACTGTTATAGAAGACAATTGAACAAATAACAAATTCCACATGATCATTTGATTTTTTTGTTGGAGGACTGAGCATTCATGCTTGACTATATGAGGGTTTCCAGTTTTTTTTTTACAATTATTTAAAAATGCACCAAAATGACACATGCACTTGATTAGAAATAAGAGTATCTAAGAGCTTATGAAAGAAAAACAATAGGCCAAGGCTCTGCTCCATCTCTCTCCACCCCAGTTCCACAACACAAAGATAACCATTTATTCCTGTTTGGTTGGGGGTGGGTGTTGTTTTTACTTAGTTTCCTAGTAGTAGTTACCTCCATGCCTCTAATGAAACAGGTTATATGGTTAATTCTTCAATCATTCACTTTAGACATTGTTTATTGCCTTAACAGATGGAGAGTTAGCTCCCTTACTCTATATCTATGGTGCTAGATTTAGTCCTCTACTGGTAAATTTAATATATTTGAACCTCTATTTCTTGTTCTACAGCTGTGAGGACTCTCTCCTCTCGTCTCACTTGGTAGATAAAGATACCAGAACTTCCCTCCTCTTTCCGCCCTTTCCATCTGTCATCCCATGTCAGCTGCCCTCTTATTTTTGTATTTTCAAGGTTGACCACATTAGCATTCCGGCCTGTAACTGTGAATACTTTTTCCATACCCTGTGTACTGTACCTCCAAGCTAAGATCATGCCTGTTTTATTGGGGCAGCTGCCCTCAGCCTCCTATCATCCATCTTTATTTCTTTTTGTTGTGTAGATTGATTAATACTCCAGTTTGCCCCCCATATTCTGCCCCTAAAACAGCCATATTCTATTAACTGTATCTCCATAGCTCTGTAGGTTAAGGCCCTTGACTGTCCCTCCATCCTTGTTGCACTCACACTGCTGCTGATGGTCTCGAGTGCCGTCAGCTGGTATCTATGATGTCTGGACTCGATTGTTCCCATTGCTACCAGGGAGTCCAGTTCTGTACCAGCATCTCCTACCATCAGCCCTGGCCTCAGAGGACCACTGAGCTTCTCAGTGGTGCTGGTGCCCCATCACCATTCCTATCACCTCGGCAAATGGAGGATGTGCCAGACTCTCTCACAGAACATAGTCGGCTGGTGGCCTTATGTAGGATGGGCTCTCTAGCATGTCCTGAGCCCTTTGATCCCTTCCTCTGCTGTGTGCCATGCAGTTTTGGAATTTCCCCTTGACTCTTTTTCTAGGCTTCTAGGATATGGCATACAACATATTAGCACATCTCCTGGGAACTTTGCCCAGGTGTTAAGCCCTACATTACTGCAGAGTGCACCCACAGCAATGAATTCTTCCTTAACCAATACTTCCTTAACCAACAGAAGCTATGTTCTGTCCCTTTTGACTAGCACCCTCAGAATCCAGTCCCATGGCACGCTCTCTAGGCTTCTGCTGGTACCTGTTGGCAAGGCTGTGTGCTTCCTTTGTCATATGGCTCCATTCTCCCCTTAATAGGCCCAGCACTTTCCCCTAAGTTTTTGCTGTGACTTGACCCTCGTTAGTGGTCTGGTGGCCTGGATGGGAAGTGTGATCAGATCCTGGGGTGGGAGGGAGGAAGAGCGGGAACTTGTTATCTTGTGAGGCAGAAGCGGGAGGGTAGCAGCCTTTAATACAGAGGAGTAGTCATTTCTACAGGCTTTGAAGGTTCAAGGAGTCTCATGATTCTCAAGTGTGTTGGCCTAGATGTCCCTGTCCCAAGTCTCAAGTTCTCGTCTCTTCCCAACCATGACAACTATGGCACTGCAGGCTTGCTGAGGTTGAGAATTCCACCTTCTCTGGAGCTCAGCCACCCTCAGGACTGAGCTCTGAGCCTGTCCCGAGCTTTTTCTGCCCTCCAGACGCAGGAGATGATAATTCTTTACATGCTGCCTAGGAGGACCTCTAACTCGCATACTTTGCCTTAAACTGGTGATTAGTCAGTCATCCTCAGCCTTTCCTTGTCTTTCTCTAATGCATGCATGGACCTTCCAGAAGCTGATTGCTTATTCCTTATGATTATAACCTCCTCAATCCCTCAAACACCTGAGATATTGCACCTGCAAGCACATCCCTTCCACCAGCCCTCCATCCCATTCCACCACCAGTGAAAGAGCAACTGAACGGCCACAGCATGCCAGGGGCTGCCCAGACTCCACCTACCAGCCAGCAGGCAGATGATCCAGCCCCACATTCTCATTTTAGAGTCAGCTTCCTTCGACAACTGGTGGAACCAACTGTCCTAGTTGGGTTCCCCAGGAGACAGACTCTGAGATGGAGAGTTGCGAGCAGGTTTACTGGAGAGTTCTCTCAGCAAGAACACTATGAGGGATGAGGGGAGCAGACTGGGCAGAGGGAGAAACTGAAGGGCAACATAGTCACAACAAAGGCCTCAGCCAATCCCATGGTGAGCTCTGGGGCTGGAGTTGTCTTTCAGATTTGTCCCAAATTGAAGCAAAGGGGCCAGGCCTTTGTGCCCCCACATCAACCAGTCTTCAGTGGGTGTTATCCCTGAAGAGGTGGCATAGGCTTCTCTCAGCTGAGGGCAATGCTGGAGTCATTAGCTGTGGGGAGATGAGTGTCTTGGTCCAGATGGGAGGAATTTGGGAGGCACACCACAGCGTCCATTACAGGCCCAAAGAGCCTCAGTTTATACCTGCTGTCTGGGAATAATCATCAGTAAGGTGCCTCTCCCTTTCTAAGATGTACCAGTTTGGATGATAAATTTTGCTGCCATTCTCTTCATGCCACCACCATGCCTCCCACTGCTCTGGGCATGAAGGATGCTGCACATGTAGACCCTCCCTCCCTCCCTGTCACCTTGGTGCAATTAGTTCCTCCACTTTCCCACCATGGGAGCTATCTTTAAAGAGTCCCTGTGGCCCAGGCGGGCTGCATCCCAGGATCCATCATCTCCTTGGGTGGATGAAGAAGCTTGGAAAGAAGAAGGAGACATAAGGTTCTGAAGACATTTTTTCTGCAACCCCGACTGTAAGCCAAGCAGTGGTTCATGTCTGACAGGGACACCGCCCCAGCTTACCCCAGCCCTCTCCTAAGTTATCAATAACCCGTTGCTCACAGTCTCCATCCTCTGCTCGCTGTTCAGGGGTCTTCAGCCCTCTGTCTGTGGAGCTGATGAGGCAGAACAGTGTTTAGATGTCAGCAAACACAGCCTCCTTCTCCTGGCTTCTTGCAGCACTGAGACCCTGCTCCCAACCGGCTATCCATGTGAAGACAGATTGATGCTTCCCTCCTTGATGGCTGTGCCTTGGTGGCCCTCAGCCTCCTCCTGAACTGACCTGTGGTGTTCGGGCAAGAGGGGTCAACCAGGGTAATCCTGAGGGGCCCAGCACACGAAAGAGTGACAGGGATTTATATGGGAAGCAGCCATTTCCCGGGCTTTGCCCTTTAATCTGATGCCAACCAAGCCACAGCCTCTGAATCCCGGGAGTTCCCTTCTTCATCGGAAGATCCTGCTGAGATTCTCACTCACACCCAGCAGGCAATCAATTCTGGCTGAGAAACCACTTCTGTAAGCCATTTTCACCCTGATCCCCAAGCGGGGGCCCGGCTTTCTGGCTGTGCCTCAGAGCCCTTCGGTGCCTTGATCCTGGGCTCTGAGGCCTCAACATCTGCTCTTGCACGTCGATGAGTCATGGAGGAAACTCAGAGAGCCATTGCCTACCCACTGCACTCGCTGAGTGGCCTCCTCGGACCCCTCCCTTCCTTTCCAGGTGATGAAAAGAGGTTGGCAGAAGGTAGTAGTTTTCTCAGGGGTCTTTCTGTGACCTACATCTTTTTCCTTAGAAAGGAAATTGAAGACTACACTCTTCTTCATTTTTGGAGCACTATATATGGCATGAAAGCAGAGTAATGCTGGCAGCCAGGCCTCTGTCCCTACAGGAGGAGGGAGTAGCCAGCCCCTTTCTGCCCTCCTTGCTGACTTCCTCGGACTTACTTAAAGGTTGAATTTATCTATTTGGTTCTTAAATTCCATATCCTTGGATAAGCAAAAAGGGTTATAATTAATGTCTTATTTTTAAATATAGGTGGAAAGTTAATAGTCACGTCTTGATCAGTCACGCTTTGGTTAATGAGACACACCATACACGAGGACAGAAGAAAAGCAAAGTCATTTCAATGTCACTGCCAGATGTGCTGAGCGCCTCCGAGTGCCAGGCACTGTGCTCAGTGCTTTCACGCACGATGCTCACTACAACCTGATGGAGGGAGTTGTCGTATCTCATGATTCTCAATTTTCCGGTAAAGAAAGTGAGACACAGGAAGACGTTGTAGGCACCTTGCAGCAGAGGCTGTTCTGTACATTTTGGTATCTTCTGTGGCATCCGGTAGGATCCCCTGCACATAACGAGGGCCCTAAATGTTTGCCGAAAGAGAAATTGCCCAAGATCACAGAGCTAGTTTGGTCTCTGAGGTCTTAATCAAATGTTCTTGCCACTAATCCAAGCTCCTTTTGTCTGACTGAGCCAAAGGTTTTGAAAACAATAAGTAAACAGATTTTAGTAACTTCAAAACTCCAAAGAAAAACAAGCCAGAGCATGAAAGAAAACAAGTTTTAAACAAAAACGAGCAGGTGCCAGAAATCCGTGACGCTACTTATCCCCTGACTGCCTCCCCCATTGCATCTTAAATGGAACAGATGGGTCGGACCAGGTGAAGGGATGGTCTATTTCTTACAGAAAAGTCCATTTGCCTTGTGGTCCTCCAGCCCCAGGTGAACGGTGTAAGCATAGGTGGCAGCAGTCCAGCCCTCATCCCCCGCCCTCTCCCACTACCCTGTGTCCTTCCTCATGATCCCCTCCCTGGCCCTCAAATGTGTCTGGAGAGAGGCACCCGCGTGACAGAGCAGCCCTTCCACCATGTGAAGTGAATTGAGTCAATGCATCACGCTGCAGGGCGTGGGAGCTAATGTGATAAAGGCGCAGCCCGGAGCTGCTGTAGCATATTACACCCATCCATCACCCACCCCCACTGAGCCACCTCCTTCCAATGGGCCTGAGTGAACACTGGAGGTGCTTCTGGGACTGATAAATGTTAGCTGAGTTTTAACTACTTTCGTGTCTCTCCTGATACAAGATTTGGGTTATTTAAATAGGCCAGAGCCTGTTGCCTTTCAGTCCTTTCAAGGAAGGAAACCGCTTGGAGTCTACTGCTAATGTGAAATGTTGGAGACCCTCACCTCCTGAGGGTGGCCAGCCTTCCCACTTACCCGCTGTCCAGCATTTCCTACCCCGTGCAGGACACTGAGGAGTGGGCTACGTGGTACGGCGAGGGCAAGGCATCTGCTCCTTGTTGAGCCAAAGGAATCCTGGACAAATCACTTACTTGCTCTGGGGCTGGCGTCCCTATCCGTAAGATCACCTGTAGGAATCCCATATGTGCATCCAGTGTGCTGCATTGATGTAGCCCTCTGGTCTTCATCATGTCACTCAATATTTACACCAACCCTCTGACAGGAGTATTGCTATGCTTATTTATTCAGTTCATTAATACCCTCTTTTATAGAGTGCTTAGTGTCTTCCATATACTGTTCTAGGCACTACCATTCAACAAATCATTTTATTATTATATCCCCCCCCCCAAAGGGGATTTTATTAGCCTCATTTTAAGGAAACCGAAGCTCAGAGACACTTAGTGACTTGCTCAAGGAAAACAGCTTTGAGTTCGCCGTCTGTGTGAGCTTTCCGTTATATTTCAGGGCAATTGCATAGGCTCAGAAAGAAACCAGGGCTCAAATTATAGGGGTCAATGTCTGTTGTCCTAATTTGCCTTTTAATAACCCCAAATTGGGGAATGGAGTGCGGAGAGGGAATTCTTTTCATGATATCAATAATCAGAAGGGTCTTTCAGGTACGAGGAGCCCAAGTCCTCCATAAACTCTCCAGCGAGACTCCGGATGCATTTAATGCTGGTAGTGCCCATTTTGGGCTTAGTAACACTCACCACTGCCACATGCTCCCACACAAAAGTCAGCCTGGCTTCTCGGAAGGAGGTCGGGGGTGAGAGGTGACGGGAATGAGATAAGCATCAATGACTGATGGGCTTGATTTTGAATCCTAGCTTCAGGCTTGAGCTGAAATTACACGTCCTTTTTGGGCCTCCCTTTCCTTATCTTAAAATGGAGGAAATATTTCTGACTTTTCAGGGTTCTTATATGGCTTAGAGATAGTGGCAAAGCACAGGTGGTCATTAAATGGTGCTGATGGGGGTGGGGGGTGGTGCAGGCAGCAACTATTATTAATCCTCCCCCAGGTGGTCCAAACTCATTTCCTCTTATACTGTTCTATCTAAAGATAAACAATAAGATCAAGACTACTTGAAGAACTAAACAAAAATGATTGCAACAGATTATCCTTTGCAGTAAAATATTCTAATTGCTCAGCTAGATTTGGAGGCCACATCCCACTTTTACAAATATTATACTTAAAAATCTGTGTAACAAAATATTTCAAATCTAAATGATGACTCCCTCACTCACTCTAAGCCAAACAGGAAACCCATATGTGTGGAGTACATTGTGAGTAAAGACATGGCCACCTTCTCTCGTCCTGTGAGAGTCCACGTGGTTCAGATACCCCAGCGGCTGGTTGAGGACAACAGGTGGAACCCATCTAGGATATCCAAAATCAAGAAACTCAAATCACGCGATCTGATTAGTTTCCTGTACTTAGTACAAGTAAATTTGGAAGAGCTTCCTCCAAATTGCGTTGTAACAAAATTGGACCCATTCCCTCTTTCCCCACTCAAAACAAATGTTTCGGAAGTCTCACAAAACTTTTATCCTATTTCTTATTTCTTTGGCTCGTTTGTCATTTTGTCCTTCTCTCAGTTCCACATGCATTCAACTAAAATCTGAAGGCCTACTTTGCTCCAAGGCATTGTGCAGGGAAAGAGGGAGCTGACATTCCTTTAGTTTCTGCCATGTTCTAACTCTGCTAAACACTTCACGTGTCTTTTCCCTCAGGACTTCGTTCTCTGCCTTCAAGGGACTTATAAGCAAAGAGGAAAGGCAGACCTGTATACAACCACAATGCACAGTATGTAGTTTAGAGGCCACGAGAGAGCCAAGTGTAGAAGAAGAAGTTAATTCCAACTAGGAGAAACTAGGAAGGTTCCAAGGAGGAGGCAGCATTTGACTTAGGGCTTGAAGAAGGAACAGAATTTCAAGATGAAAGTTGGGAAGGAGAATCTGGCCATTATGAACAGAGTATGTTGCCCAAGTTTAAAGATTCTTTAGAGACCAAGTAAACTCACGTAGTTGGGTCTTATTTATTGAGGGGAGAAGAGTCTGGATGGAGAGAACAGGTCCCTATATTTGCAGTCCCTGCAATGACTACAGGTCAGGGAAATGAGTAGCAACAGAGTTCTATCTTCTTGAGTGGATAAGCTTCTTCCTATTGTGGACAAATTCAGATTCACTGGTGTAAGAAGCTCTGAGGGCCCAGGTCATGAAATACGGGCCTGGAGATGGGTTGATGGCTGGCGCAAACATCCTGGACTGTTTGGGAGCAGTCCAGATTGTTCTGGTTTTGGTTCCAACTGTTCAGCCAGACTAAGGCTAGGAGAGGAGCAGAGAGCTAGCTATAATGCCCATAACATGATGCAGTAGAGAGCGCCTGGTGAATTATGTGTCTATTAGCTAAGTGGCCCTGGGGCTTTATGCCTTGTTCTTTTTGTAAATCAAAAATAATAACAATCACAGCTCACCATCGTCTCATCCTGCTGGAGAGAACGAATATTTCATCTGTCATTATACAATTAGGGCTGCTGCCCCAGACAACTCCATTCCAAGCCCCAGGGGACAGAAGCGGATGGAAAGTCTATGCTCTCATCCTGACCCAACTGGCCACGACCTGATGACAGGAAGCAACTTAGTCCCTTTTCTTATCAAATAACGTTGGCAATCAAGCCAGTTCAGGAGGGAAGGTGACTGTCTTACTGTGGGAACCCTTCAAGGAGGGACCAGATGGCCCTGTAGTGAGGCCAAGATGGCCATAACTGGAAGAGGTCCCTGATAATTCATCCTGATGGCAGTCGTCTCCATTCCAATCTGCTCTGCCCTCTCATCCATGCCTTTCCTGGGCCTGGAGGTGTTGCCCGCTGGCTGTGACAGCAGAGAGGTGATGTGGAGGTGAGTATGTCTTTTGCATGGCAAGAGAACAGGGCTTCTCTCTGGGGCAGCCTCATCCTGAATCCCAAACACAAGTGTGTGGCTGCTTGGTGCTGATTCACCTCAACCAATGGTTGCATCACTCCAAGACAAGATAAAAATTTCCAGATGGTATTTTTCCCCAAAGGATGAAACACATGAGATAGGAAGAAACCAGTCATTCCCAGACCTTCAGGATGACAGACCCTGACGACACCAATACACGAAGAGAACGACCATGATGGGGAATCCAAGGTGTTTGTTAATACAAAGCAACTCAGGTTTCTTGCAAGGACTCTGTATTGAATGTGTCAGTGTCCCCCATAAGTGCCCTGATCCAAACCCAGGAGGCTGGGAATCCTGACTTGTCATCAGAGAGAAACCAGGACACACAGGGCTGAGGTCTCATCTTATTCCTTGACATTTGTTTCATTTTTCTCTGTCTTCTTTCTCTTATTATAGCCTTTGTTTCTGACACATTCTCATGAATGGCCGTCTTTTAATTAGTTACTTAGTTAATTAATTATCATCTATTTAGGACATAATTAACACTGATGAACCACTTTAAGGAACCAGAGCATCGACAATAACATGTACCTGCCTGTATTTCTTCTCTATCTGATCCTTTTTCCTCCCCTCACCTAAGGCAATCACTTGTCTATTACTATCTTGATTTTTAAAGAATAGTTTTATTATATGTACAGTTTTGTTTATTTTTTATTATATGTACAGTTGTTTCTGACAATAGTAAAGAATATTATTCTGGTTATTAATTTTTCACTCAATATTTTATACCTGTATATATAGTATAGAACATGTATATACTATATTATAGCATGTAGGTATAGTTCATTCATTTTTACTGCCATTGTGTGGCAATGTCACAATTTATAGACCCAATATCCTGTCAAAGGGCGTTTGTTGTTTCTGGATATCATATCATATTTGCTGATATGAATGATGGTGCTGTAACATTGCTGTATGAACTTCCTGGCATAGATACGAAAGCGTTTTTCTTATGTATACATCTAGGAGTAAGATTGTTGAGTCACAGGGTATATGAATGCGCAACTTCATAAGATAATGCTAAATTACATGCCAAATTGGTTGTACCAATTTGCACTTCTACCTGGAAAGTATAAGAGGTCCAGTTAATGGACACATTCTCTCACACTTGGTAACATCAGACTTTTTAATTTTTGCCATCAAATGAGTGCACATAATAGTGGGAATTAATTGCTACAACATTTTTGGAAAATAATCTGGAAATACTTGCCAGAATTTTCAATGGGCTTGCTCTATAACACAGGAATACTACTTTTGACCTTGTAGTCTAAAAAAAAAAGTTGTGAAAGTAAGTATATTAGAGTAAATTTTAAGGATATTTATTACACTATCTTTAGTATTAGCAAAAACTTCAAACAAGCTGAATATCCATCAATAGGTAATTGGTTGAATAAATTATGGGAAATCTATATGTAGATTAAAATGCAGCCATCAAAACCAAAACTGGGTTAGATATATGTGCAATGACTTGGAAAATGTTGCTGAGTGTAAGTGAAAAAAGTAAGTTAAGAGTAATGTGCATGATCACACATTAGCTTTTCTGAAAAGGGGGAATGGGTGCTATGATTTCTTGTATTTCTTTGTGTGAGCGAAAGGGAAGGTATGAAAAAATACACACTGGCTGTTAATATTGATTCTTCAGGAGAATGGGACTAGAGGGGGCTGAGACATGCTAGAAGGTGGCAGAGCTGGGACTGAAATTCAGGTCCCCTCTGTAGTGTCTTATCTGGTCTCAGTCTACCCCTGCATGTCTCAGCCCTCTGTTTCACATCGTTCAGTATCTTGATATTCCCATATTATGAAATCAAAATTCCTTATCCGGCGTTCAATTTCTGTCAAGGGCTGGCCCCAGCCTACCGCATCTCCTACTCACCTACATATGCAGTATGTTTTAGACAAATTACACTTGACTCTTCTCTAAACATTCCTTGGGCTTTTCTCCTCCTCACCTTTGCTCATCGTCTCTACCTAGAATCTCCACCCCACCCTTGTTTGCTCTGCATCACTGCCTAAAATTCTTGTCTATTCTTCATGATTCAACCAAAAGGCTGGAGTAATTGTCATACCTCTCAGAAACAAACTGCTGAGTGCCCAGGCCTTAGGAGGACGGAGCCATGGTGGGTCTAGGTGCCTCGGTGGGTAAGTTCACCATCTTTCTCTGCAGGGCGCAGCCTATAGATAACTCTGCTGCAACCAAATTTGGTCTGTGTGTGTCTCAAGACTCAAAATCCCAGGAGACAGAATCCTATTGGCCTAGTTCAGGTCAGGCATCCTCACCACTTTTTAAAACACCTCTCATCTTCTGCTCCTGAGTTCTGAACCAATAGAGAATAAGATGAAGGTAAAAAGCCAGTGAAGACCAAACGATTGTCTGTATTATGGATAAGTCTTTTATTGGAGAATGTGATGTGAGCAAGTAGGCTTCCACATACAGAGCCCCAGAAATAGAAACCCACAGTAGGGCTGGACCAGGGAGAGCCTTATCTCCTGCAGAGCAGAATATGGACTTCCTGCAGACAGTTCATCCTAAGAGGAAGTGAGAAGACATGGGCAACGCCTGACCAGTGTTTACTTTCTAATAACCATATTAAGTCCCTCCTCCTTCCCTGGGGAGGAGTGGCCAGGGGTATCACCCTTCTCCACGTGGCAGGACTCATCGTGCTCCCCCTTTAAGACCTGAGTCAGAGGGCAGGTTACCAGCAGCCTCACCAGACCACACTGGGCAGGCAGGCAAAGTCCCCAAAGGAGGGGAGTGGAAGCCAGACAGAAAAAGATGACAGGTGTCCCCTACGTCGGCCTGCATCTCCAACGTGCCCTGCTAGAAAAGATGGGCTTCACTAGACCCTCCACATCCCCTTTCACAATGCAGGTCCCTTTGGCAGAGGCCACCCTCATCAGCCCGACCCTTCACACAAGCCAGAGCTTTACCTCTGCAAAGGGTGATCACAGCCACCGCACAAGGTGACTGTCACAGCATTGTGGGGCAAACAAGACAAGGATGAAGAGGTAAAACAAATGACCCAAGTTGGTGAAAGTGCCAGAATGACAGTTTTCAGGGTCCCTTCTCTGTGTTCTGCCCTCCTCAGCCCCTTCTTCTTCCCTGGCAACCCCTCAGAAGGTGCTGGCAGGATGAAAATAGGATCCTCGGAGGAGGAAGCCTTGAGCTCGAGGTTCAGCGTCACTCCACTTGAGGGGAGAGGGTGGGCCCCAGGTGCCACGTGCTCGGACACAGAATCCCAGTGGCCAGCCCTGCATCCCCAGGCTGGGTGTTCAGCTTCTCATAGCCCTCAGCCAGCCCACAGTGACCGCTCAGTGACACACTCTCCGGTCGGCGCCTCAGCTAGGACATGGCGAGAGGCATGGTTCAGCCCATTTTAGGATGACCTACTTAACAGAAAAAGTAGCAGATAGACGCTCTTTCCTTAAGGGTCCCTGAAAATGCCGCTATGGGCCTCTGAGTCTGAAGAGGTTTCTGGAAGGGATAAGCAGGAGTTTGAAATCATCAGAAATCAGCTTGCAGAGGGTGCTGATTCGAAGCCCAAGAGGTTTGAGCAAAGCATAATTATTGCTGATAGGAGAAAACCAACCAGAAGATGAAATGGAAACACAAATTAAACACTGGGAGGATGGGGAGGAACTGGACCAGATGAACTTTCAGGAGAGTTCCAACCCTGAGGTTCTAGGATTTCCTAACGGGGGGCTCACTTGGTAGATGGCACATACGGGCAATTTTTTAAATGTTTCTGAGTCACAGATTCCTCATCTGTAAATTAATATTTTCAATGTCCACACCAACAGGGTTATTGTAACCTATATATTGTGCATATATAATGAGGTAGTCTAAGCTAAGGGGTCCCCACTCAGGGCTCACACCCATCCCTTTTCTCCTGCCTTGTGTTCCTGGTTCTCTGTTCAAAATTCTCATTCCCAAAGGATGGTACATTCTGAGTCTTTTCAACAAAAGATGAGCTCTCGTGGCTTCACCCATGGAGTGGCTGGGAGGGTTCCTTATGCTCCCGGGTTCTCTGCCTGGCCCTGTGGGCATAGGGAAAGTGCTTGCAATGAAAAGTGAGGGGCAATAAAGGAGCATAGGGGGTCCAGTTACTAATCCAGGACCTAGTAACCCAGTAACCTGGAGGGAGGACTCGCCAGGGCTCTGAGAGGTCAGCTGAGGGCAGAGCCCTCACTGGGAGCCAGGGGTCTTTTGTCCCAGCCCCACCCTGAATGGCTCTAGAAGTCCTTTCCCTTCTCTGGGCCTCAGTTTCCCAGTCTTGAGAATGGGTGAGAAAAGACAATATTTAATTATCTCTCTCTACCCTGGCCTATCTTAAGATCTCTTTAATAAAAATACAGAGGAGCTACCTCCCTCAAGGGCTGGCTGGCCATGGCGTCACAGTGCTGGCTCTAGTCACGATTCCAACAGCCTTGATGAAATGATTCTCTTCAGAAATTTTCCTGTGATAAGTAATCTCCACGCCCACGTGAAGCACATTTGTTCTTCCATGACAGGAAGGGGCCATTTAGTGAATTACTTCTTTCTCTAAACACTTGGTGCCCTGGAGAGTTACTTCATTTCACAGAGGCAAGCAATTTACTCCCATAGGTGCGCCATGAGCCACGCCAAGCTTTCAAAGCTCTGGAAAATTACCCAAGCCTCCCCCACCCTCAAAGAGCTGCAATGGATCAGCACTCTGAACAGACTCCTTCTAGGTTCTTTTGCTGGTTGTTAGTTCCCTGCTGAGTGTGTATGAAACACTTTCTGGGTACAAAACCTTGCATGAGGCACCTGGGAGAAATGGAAGACAGATGTGCCAATCCTCTAAAGACTCACTGGTAAACCTGGGAGACAAAGCAAGTCTCAGATTCAAAGTCAGGGGACCTTCCACGAGGCCCTGGGCCAGCCCCATTATCCTCCTTGTCTCCAGTAGAAAGATGAGGGGACTTGGTTATTCATCTCTAAAGAGCCTTCTCTTTGGCCTTCTAAAAGGCTATGCAGAACTCAACAACTGATTCCAATGCATGTTGGAAGAGTAAAGGGCCTGCCTGGCGCCCCCCCAAAGCCAGTTCCTCCCTGCATCTCACTACATGCCACGAGTGCTTTCCATTCTGTACTTTTGCTTCCTGCACCTGCAATGCCTCCCTCTCCCCTCGGCTGCTCCCTGCCCCCCTTCCCTGAAGCTTCCCCTGACTTCTGTAGCTATTAGCTTGGCAAGATTTTGAGGTCTTCAAGCCTTGGAGTACTAATCAGAGCTTTGTGTCTTCCAGATCCCTTTATTTGCAGGCTGCCAGCAGCAGGGTGAGGTCAATTCATAGATTATAGAACACCAGAGGAGGACAACCCTTAACAACTGTTTCCACCTCCTTCATTTTACAGATGAGGATGCTGAAGAGGGGAGAGTGATCTATGCAAGGTGATTCAGGGCGCCAGGGGGTTGGGGACTAAGATTGGACACAGGTCTGCTATTGACCAGGCCAAGGCTCTTTCTAGTTTTTTGTGTAATTATTTTATTGATGTATGCATCAAGAAATAGTTATTAAGTTCCTATGTGCCAGGCCCTGGACTAGGTATCAGACATGGAAAGATGAAAGATGCCCTCAAAGAGTTTACAGTCTGACAGGTGAGACAGACCTGCAAACACGGCATTCCAGGGGATGTTCTAAGTGGTGCCAGATTTGAGGTTGCCCAGCACATCAAGGAAGCCCACAGGAGGGGGAACTGATCCTGGCTTGGGGAGGACTCCAGAGAAGACGTGACAGTGGGACTGGCTGAAGGATGTGTCCCAGTTCATTGGGAAGGAGATGTGGGGGAAGAGGCTCCCAGTGAGAAAAGGCTGCATGAATAAAGCACGATCAGGAGTGCACCAGAGATCGGCTCAGAGGCTCTGGGTATTGGCAGGGGAAGAGAAGGATAAATCGTGAATCAGGTGTTGGTGGGAGCCAAGTTCTGGGCATGGCCCACATGCTGTAGCCTCAGTTGATGCTACTTTCCTTAAGATTCTTCCAGTGTGCACGGATTTCCCCTGGCCATTGCTCCTCTGTTGCATAAGCTTTTGTAGCCTTCTTGGGTGGCTCTCACATGGGCTGTGAGTCTGCCCACGGTCAGCCCTGAGAAGTTAGAAGCCCCATTAGACTGTGAGCCCTTGGCCTCTCCCAGCTAGAGGACTGAGACAGCTAACCTGCCCCAGTCAGACTCAAGGTCCTAAGAGGCAGGGTGGGGTGGAGTGTGAGGACTGGGGCCCACAGACATGCCCAGCCCACAGGGCAGGGTGGGTCATCTGGGGAGGTCCTAGCAGAAGACGGCATGAGTAAGTGTGAACACGAGTCCGACCTCAGGAGGTCAGGGGCAGTGCATATGCAGATACCCAGGCCACCACTGGGGATCTGGGGTGGGGTGGGGTTCAGACAGAGGCCAGCTCTGACCAAAGACTCCAAAATCCAAATTTCTCCCCCAGAACTCGCCCTTGATCCTTAGACTCACAATCTGTCCAACTGCCTTGAATGTCCCACAGACACCTCAAACCACCATGTCCAAACAGAACTCATCATCTTTCCTCCACATCCTATGGTTTTTTTCTGTGGAGCTGCTTCAGAGAAGAGCATGTTGTGGTCACCCTAGATCTTGCCACATTCCATCATTCTGTCTCTAAACTGTCTGTCAGCTCTCCTCCCTCCTCTGCATCTCTACCACACCACCCTGCGCAAATCTGCATCGACTCCCACGTGGACTACCAGCCAGCAGATCCTAACTGGTCTCACAACATATAGTCTCTTCCCCTCGCATCTATTTTCATCTGGAGTCAGCTTTCCAAAGTCGAAGTCATGTCACTCAACCTACCGACTCCTCAGTGCCCCCAGAGTAAGGTCCAAATGCCTGAACTTGGCCAGCAGGATCCTCCAGGATCTGACTCCTGCTGGTCTTTGAACAGCAGAGGCCCAGGTGTCAGGCATCCTCCCTGCCTCCCCAGTGGTCTACTGGGCTTCAAGGACCACTCTGAAGTAGTGATGCCCTATGCAGTACAAGCCCTGACAGTGGGTTTTTGTGTGTGTGTGTGTGATGCTAGTGCCCGCCTTGAGCTTTGATTGCCAGGGCATCCACTTAGAGCCGGCTGTCTTCAATAAACATGTCACCAGCCACACGACAAGATAAAGAGTCAGGCTGCCCCCGTTGAAGTTCCTTTGTTTAAAGATCTTTGGTTGATTTAGTCAACTGACCATTTGGCCACATTTTTTTCTTTTCTTCCCGCGCTTTAATTTCCCCTCTTATGTTTTAAATTCACCAATAAAGAGTGAACCTGTGAAACCCTAGGCCCCTACCCTGATCCCAATAAAAGCAGAACCCTAGGCCCATGCCCTCTCCCTCTCTCTCTCTCTTTCTCTCCCCGTGACCTCACTGTGTGGCCCCAAGCCACACAACCCTCTCTCTAGATATTCTAATAGTATGACCACCTCTGGTCACTGACCACTTCTAAACCACCCAGGGGCAAGCCTCTATGCATTTGCTCCTGCTCATTCTTTAGCCTGGAATGCCCTGTCTCTGACAAGTTTGGCTCATTTTCAAAGCTTAATTCAAAGGTCATCTCTTTTGTGTTACCTTTTCCAGCTCTTCTAGTCAGAATCAAAATCTCTCTCCTTGTCCCCATAGCACTTTGCGCAAACCTGCATTACTGCATTGCATTGAATTATAATGATTGGTTTTCATGTCGTCTCTCTTTCTAAATTATGAGCTTCTCTGAACCAGAAACACAACTATTCTTCATCTTTATTCCCCTATAATTTACTAGTGTTTGTTGTGTGGTAGGTGCTCTGTCAAGTTTTGCTGAAAGGGTAAGAGAGTAAGGGATAAATTTAGTCAGTTAATAAATCTCAAACGCTTTCCCTTGCTAACATATATAACTCTAACTCTGGACAACATAGCCTGTACACAGAGTGGAGGTGATTTTGCAAATTCTTCTCGTGATGCCAGAATTGTGTTGTATTGCACATTGTATCTTGTAAACATACATTGCACATTGTATGAAATAAACATTCCCTGAGCTGGGAAATTATTTTGTTCTTTTTATACATGTTATTTGATATGGTGTTATAAAATCAACTTAAGAGCAGCACAATTATAAGTAGCAGTAACAAGGAATTACATTTAATTCAGCAGGGTAAATCAACCATTACCTTTGTGGTCAGCAGCATGAAAGATACTATGTGACATTCCCACCACCCTCCCTTCACACACACACCAAAAAAAAACAGTTTACAGTTACTGCCTTCTAGGAGTGCGAGATCCTGGAAAAATAGAACATGGAGCCCCAGAACAATTAGGTTCTAAGAAGTGTCACAATAAATGGTGCCTCTTCACTATAAAATGGTATCCATTACTATAAATATTTAGAGAGAGAAGGGAAAGATATAGGCAGGAGGGGTAAGAAAAGACTTTTGGAGGCAGCAAGTTTTTTTTTGTTTGTTTTGGTGAAGAAGATTGGCCCTGAGCTAACATCTGTGCCAATTTTCCTCTACTTTTATATGTGGGTCACTGCCACAGCATGGCTTGATGAGCAGTGTGCAGGTCCACGCCCAGGATCTGAACCTGCAAATCCCGCGCCCCCAAAACTGAACACGTGAACTTAACCACTATGCCACTGGACTTGCCCCAGGAGACAGCAAGTTTCTGAGTTGGTTTTAAAGACAGGTCAGGACCAGGTAGGACAAAGCAAGAAATACAGGCCACTGGTGGGAGCAGAAATGATTTGCAGTAGATACAGACACAACTCGGAAGAGCATTAAATTGCAGAGCAAGATTTTGCCCTTTTTCATTTTCTTTGGCTTTTTTAGTTTACATTAAGGAGAGAGTCTCCATTGGTGCATTTTTAACAGATAGTAGCATTCCTTTTAATAAACAGAACAAATCTCAACTCTAGATCTTGGCAGACAACAATATTTAGCTAAAATTTAATGACTGTTTTATTTTTTATTGTATTCATTTGTAACAGGTCCCTTCTATTTATGGCAAGTGATCTGGTTTTCCATCATATATTTTCACTTTTAAAATCAATTAATTTAAGTATAAAGGAAGAGTCAGTTTAAAGAAAATCGGTAGGTAGATAATAGTACATGTGGTATATGGATATGGAAAAATTGGGAAAAGTGTACTTAAAAGAATCATGTTTGTGAAACATAATGACAGCGAGTGTGGAGAAGACTTTCCCAACCATCACGGAATCTGTGCAGGCAGAGGGTTCCCCGGAGCAGGGCAGAACCCGGATGAGAATGGAGAGGCAGGGGAGCAGACTGGAAGCTCTGGGGAGGCTCTAATGGGGAGGATTTTCCCACCAGGCTAACATTTCTTCCTGGGGGCCTAGAAGATCTGCCTCTCCACACATCCCAGAGCCGTCCCTGACCCACGACCCTCCCTGCTCTGCCTACATCAGAATGCACTTGGAGGCCAGGGCTGTGTACCTGGAGGGCAGGCATTGCGGAGAGGCCCGGTTGGAGGAAACAGAGAGAACAGATCCAGCGGCACACACGGGAGATGAGCACTTTTCAATACTCACGCCCAGAACAAGAGCTGCCACAGCAAATCAGAGTGGCAGTCCCTTGTGCCCAGCCTTCCATCTCCCAGCTAGCCAGGATGGACATGCCACAGGGGAGCATGGGACTGCGTTGCTCTGACTTGGTGCCAGCAGGATCCTCCAGCCTGGAGGATCCAGTGGTGTTGGTTCCTGCATCTTCACTCCGATACGTGGTCTTCTCCGCTACCCTTTCCCTCCCGTCCTTCCTTTCCTCTGCCCTTTAATATCATGTGACTGGAACCTCCCTTCCCCATCTCTTTTGCTCCAAGGATAGCAAATCTAAAGCAGCCCCTAATGTCCCACAGACGAGAAAAGCAAAAAGGTAGGGAGAAAAGGGAGGGATGCTGTGTTCTGAACAGGCAATGGACGTGACATTTCCGAGCCTTGCTGTGTCTCCGGCTGATCTGACCCGAGGCACCAAGTGAAGCGACGCAGGCCGAGGCTCTACTTCTCATTGTCCAATGCCGTCAATCTAGACCCTGCTGGCAGCACTGACTTCCCTTGAACAACATTGTAAAGAGAAAAGGTCAGAACCATTTGTTTCTCCATGTGAATGAATTCACAAAGCCCCGGCTGCTGATTCCTTGGAAGACTCAGCACAAACCCAGATGGCTGCTCCAAACCTTCAGAACGAGCTCTCCAGGCAAAGTTAGACTTTCCAGGGCAGATGCCCCAGATCTGAGTCCAATCATCAAGAGGTCTGTTCCTCAAGTCACCTGCATCTAGTCAGAGAGCAGAGCAATGTGTAATAGCGTGAGGTATAGGCTGGGATTGTTGGGGTTTGAATTCTGGCCTTTCCACCTACTGACTTTGCGACCTTGGGCTTATTACTTAATATCTCTGAACCTTTCTCGTATGTAAAGTAGGTATAATGAATAATAATAAGTGCTGTCTCATAAGGGTCTTGTGAAAATCAAATGGAATGATAAATGTAGAATGCTTAGTATGGTGTCTGACATATAGAAAGTGGTTATTAAAAATTGGTCATAATGACTATTATAGACAGAATAACCCAATTGTTTCAGTTATCACTGTGAAACAAACCACTCCAAATCTTAGTCATTTAAAACAAAAATTTATTATTATTTCCCATGATTCTGAAAGTTGACTGGGCTCAGCTGAGCAGTTCTTACCCAGTGGCCTCCTGTGGTTGCAGCCAGATGGCAGCTGAGGCTGGAGTCCTAAGACTTGACCGGGTGGGAACATTCAAAATGGCTTCTTGACTCACACATGTTGTGCCTCAGCTGGGAAGGCTCGAATAGCAGGGGGCTGGCTGAGCATTGCTCTCTCCATGTACCCTCTTCATGTGGCTGGTTGGGCTTCCTCACAGCATGGCAGTCTCAGAGAAGTCAGACTTCTTACGTGGCAGCTGGCTTCTTCCAGAGCATTCTAAGAGGTCAAGAAGCTTTAAGGCTTCTTATGACCTAGCTTCAGAAGTCACACGGCATCACTTCAGACAAACGTCATCACATACGGACAACTCCTAGCACCGCGCCTGGCACACACGGGTGCACCCCAGTTCCCCTCCCCATTTAGGGCAGGGAGAGATCCTCACCACCAAAGTTCTTCATCCTCCTCCTTGGAGGGGCCACCCCGAGACTA
The DNA here is from genome assembly GCF_057802395.1 of Ceratotherium simum simum. Classification (NCBI taxonomy): domain Eukaryota; kingdom Metazoa; phylum Chordata; class Mammalia; order Perissodactyla; family Rhinocerotidae; genus Ceratotherium; species Ceratotherium simum. The sequence goes on along the minus strand of NC_141914.1, from coordinate 29,612,900 downwards.
GGCTGCTGTCCCTCCGTTGTCTCTGAGCTCTGCGTGTGTGTGCCAAGAAGTTTAGTGTAGCTCATCACCTGCCGGGTTCTTGGTTGGCACTGAATAAATAATGGGTAATTCGGAAGAAGAGTTGTCAACTCATGCTGCTGTGCCACAGTTCTTTTGAATGGAATTTCTGCTAACTCTAGAGCAAGTTATTTAAAAAAATTTTTTTAAACAGGTTAAGGCACCTGATCTAAGAAATCCCAGAAATGCTTTCATTTTCTCTTGACCTCTATTTTTTGAAACCTGCCAGGAAGCAGCACACATACTCATTTGGGATTTAACATGAATTACCAAGCAGCTGGAGAAAAGTTGAGGTGACAAATTACTGACGCTGGTTCTTAATGCTGCACTCAGGGCACCAGAGAAAGCCACTCAGCCTCTCAGTGGCTGGCTCAGTCTCTTCTGTGTGGCTCTGACCCTGCCTGGGGTGGGGAGGAGACCAGAGAATGCAGCAGATGCTCTGCCTGGCCTGGGGCACCTTGGATGGTGGGGAGACTGAGGTGCTATTCGCCTCTGTACCCTCCTCATCCAAGCTCTCTCATTAACTCCAAGGAAACTTCACCGAGACCGGAAAGCAGCAAACAGACTCCCTGCTCCTGAGAACCCGGGGGTGTTTGCTTCTTTGGGCAAGGAGAGACTGTCATATCCACGGACATACGGGATAACGGTCAAAGAGGAGATGACTGTAAAAACATGAGACAGGAACCTTCTTTGGGGAGGTGTCTGTGATCCCCTGTCATCCTCCTATGGGGCCATGGCTTCATGGAACGAGCACCAACCCAGGAGTCGCTCTGGCTCTGCTCTTACCTGGCCATGAATTTTTTCCAGCAAATCCTCTCTCCCACGGGTGCAGCTTCCAGAACATGCTGGTGGAATCCCACATCTCACGCTCAATCCTGGGCTCCAAGCTTCAGGCCCACACATCCCACTGCCTACCAGTCTCCTCTGGACATCCCACAAATACCCCCCGACACATCCAAACCTCATTGCCCACCCCTCTAAAACTCCCACCTCCCACCCATTCCTGGTCCTGGTTAGTAATCTCCATCCACCCAGCAGCCAAGACACACATCAAACCAATCACCACACCCATCACTTCTCTCTCAGAATTCTCTCTGGGTACAATGTTTAGCCCTCATCCTCCCCACTCATCCTGCAACTGCTGAGCCAGGCCCCCATCTCATCTCACCTAGACTATAAGAGTGGCTTCCGATGGAGCCTCCCTCTCTACCTCTCCTCTGCCTCCGCCAGCCACAGGCTCCTCTTTCCTGGGATTGAGGTCCAGATAAAGGAGGAAAACACTAAGAGAGCAACTGATGAGCTGTGTTTCCTGGTGGCTGGGGCACATCACTTCCCTACTCTGGGTTCTTTGTGCCTTCATCTTTCAAAGTGAAGGAACTGGATAAAATAAACTCTTCTAGAAGCTCCTTCCTGCTCCAAGATTCTGTGATTCTTCTGAAGAACCTTCTGCAGAGGAGATAAAACAGCTGAGATCCTTATCTGACCACAAACCTTAGGCAGCTGCGTCATATCTGAAGGGGGAAAATCACTAACTTCTCCTTAGTGCAAATTAATGTCATTGATCTGTTCAATCTGGTCTGGCTTGGTAGACAGCAACAAATTAGGGGAAAAAAGAATGTGCTGGACATAAAAGGCTGGAAAGATTCTTTTTAGGAATAGCAGATTTTCAGAGACGGGACAGTGAGCAGCCAGAGGCCTCTGTATACATCAAAGAGCTCCTCTCCTCAGCATCTGAGGGGTAGGAGGGTGGTGTCAACATCCACTCTGAGAACGCAGAGCTGGTTGGGAGCCCCAGGCTGTAGGATTGGCTCTGCGGTGTGACCTGGGGTAAGTTACTCCCCATCTCTGGGCCTGCTACTCCATCTCTAGTTGGAGTCACTGATCTCTAAGCTGATACTAAGTCATTTCAAGGGAGGTAGGTGAGCCTTACAGAGTCCTAGGGTCTGTTCTGGGCCCATGGGAAGTTAAGAGTTCCTGTTTCTCCCAAAGCCTGAGTTTGAATCCAGAGGATTTAACAAAGAAGAAAAGTGGAGAAAAAAGAGCTGTGATGGTTAATTTTATGTATCTGTCAACTTGGCTGGGCCACAGTGCCCAGATATTTGGTCAAACATTATTCTGGATGTTTCTGTAAGGGTATTTTAGATGAAGTTAACATTTAAATAGGTAGATTTTGAGTAAAGCAGATTGCCTTCCATAATGTGGGTGGGCCTCACCCAATCAGTTGAAGCCCTGAATAGAACAAAGACTGACCTCCCCCGTGCAAGAAGGAATTCTGTCAGCAGACTGCCTGTGGATTCAACCTGCAATTCTTTCCTGGATCTCCAGCCTGCGGGCCCACCCTGTAGATTTTGGATTTACTAAGCCTCCACAATCACATGAGCCAATTCCTTAAAATCAATCTCTCTCTCTAGATACACAGATAGATAAATCTATGTATTTCTCTTGTTGGTTCTATTTCTCTGGAGAACCCTGCCTAATGCAGGAGCTATTCCTACCAGCTACAGGAGGAGGATAGGCCTTAGAGTTGTAAAAGCATCACAGACCCTGGCAAGGTTACCCAAAGATTCTGAATCCAGCCATACCTCCCGAACGACTTCCGGGCTGCTGCCTACATGGCCTGTGAGCTCTCTCTGGAATCCAGGACCCTCCTGTACTAAAGGAGCCTCCTTCCCACAGGTTAAGGGCCACAGGTAGCAGTCAGAGGAGGACTGGAGTGAGGGTAGAGCCAATCCTTCTGATAATAATTAACATTGACTAGGTCAGGCATTGTTCTATGTGCTTCCCTCATACTATATGATTCAATCACCAAACCCTAGGAAGCAGGTACTATTAATATCCACACTTCACAGAGGAGGAGGCTGAGGCACTGGGAGGTCAGGTTACTCCTTAACCTGGAGCTGACACTGTGTTCTTTGGCCTGCTGTGTATCAGGAGATCTACATGTTAGCTCGCTTGCTGGAGACAACTCTGTGAGCTAGATGGCGTTATCCATATGGTTCAGATGAGGAGATAAGACCCAGAGAGGTTAAGTAGTTTCATAAGGTCACAGAGCCAATAGTGGCAGAGTCAAGATACAATTCCTACAATTCCAAGTCCTTCTGGCCACATCCCAAGCTCTTTTTAGCCAGCCACGCAGCTTCCCAGCCATATTTGTTGCGTAGGGAAGACAGTTGCTATAGGGACTCCAGCTATCCTGGCTGTTTACAAGACTCCTGACCCCCCATGTCACATTTCATTATTATTATCATGAATCACCATCATCTCAATGGTAATTATACATCTTTGCATAAGACTGTGTGGGACATCAGGGCTTCAACATACTTGCCTCTCTCCATCCCCATGGTAAACCAGGGCAATCCATGATATCCTCCATGACACAGGGGCTGGTGAAGGCCGAGGGGGAAGGGTGGAAGCTAACATGTATCACGTACCTGCTGCACTTCAGGGCGGTGCTTGTGGTTGTACCATGCCTCGTCTAATTTATTTCTCACCGCAATCCTGTGAGATGACTGCCTCCATCTGACAGATGAGAAAACTGAGCACGTAGAATATCCATCACCAGGGAAGATCATAGAAAGAATGAATTTTCCCAGAGGATTGTTAAAATTCTTGTGCACTGTCCCACTCCCTGTCACTCCCGGGACCCCAGCCTCTCATCAACTTCACTTACCTTCCTTTTCAGGAAATGCCCCTAAATCTCCTCTTCCAAATTCCAGTTTCTGATTTTGATTATCTCCATTCGTTGTTGAGAAGAAAACATTGAGAATGAATTAGTCCTCAAGAAGAGCAGGGAATGCTAGCCCCCTCTTAGTGGCTTTGTAGAGAGGAAGAGCTTTCATCTCAAAGAGCCTCTAATCTTGGAATCAGAGGTCCCGTGACTGTGTGCTCTGCCACTGCTCCCCACTCCTACCCCAACCTCTCTCAGTGCCCCAAACCATAAACCCAGGGGGCAACCATGACTCCCCCTCTCCATTCCCCACATGTCTAATCCAGCACCAACTCGGCTGGATGTCCCTGCCAGACTCCTTCGAAGCCACAGCCCCCACCCTAGGACCACCATCTCTTCCCAGGTTATGCCAACAACCTTCCTCAACCCCATCCCACATGGTTTACTTCTTTGCAAGCACCTGCCCCCTCTGCCCTCTGGCTTGTAGTGCTGGTCACTCTCTGACCCTATCCATTCCCACACCCCTACTCCCTCTACTCCCACCCCTATGCCTGGCTTCACCTTGAAATTAATTCAATGTCTACCTCCTTCATTAAACTGAAGGCTTCATAAGAGAAGGAACCATGCCTCTCTTTTTTCCCATTGTGTCCCCAGGGTCTAGCATGGTGCCTGGCACAGAGAAAGTGCTCAGTATACTTTGGTTGAGTGAATGGATGGATGGATGGATGGATGGATGAGTCAGCAGTATTATGGCAAGTATCCTAATGTCTTGTGCTTTTTTATCCTGTGCTTCTGTAACCCTCAATGAGCTTCTCCAGGCCCCTGGGGAGCTGAGGCCCAGGACTGGTGGTGTGGAGTGGTTTGCTCTCCACCATGGGCCAGGTTCAGCCAACTGTCCCTCAATCAGCTTCCCTGTTTAACCCCCCAGAGTGTCCTGTGGTCCAACCCTCCTCCTCCCACCCCTCTGCCTTATGAACTGCCTAGTTTGTCCCTGTCCCTTGCGTGCCTCTCCCAGCACCCGCCCCTTCCTCCCCACTGAGCTGCACCTCATACCCCATCTGCATGGACTTGGCCAGCTCTCCCTCCTGGGGCCACGCTGAGTTCTACTGACTCCTTCTCCTCCCTTGGATCTGATGCTCCTTGAGGCAGGTGTGTGTATAAGCTAAGGAGTTAAGCATGTGGCTGAGAACTTCAGACATCAGTCCCTCCATCCTTTCCCCCTAATGGGCTGCTTCCCCAGAACAGTGAATAATGAAAATGCACCTCCGTGTTATTCTCCAACAATTTGTATTATCTCACTTCTCTGCTGCAGAGTCCAACTCCGATTGATTGAAACTTTAGACACACATAAAGAAGGAAATTTTCATGTTTGTGGGAAGACTAAAGTGCTGAGGCATATATTATTGTCCTCGGCTCTAGTCTCCGGACCTGAATATCCAGACATGGCTACTGTGGGACAGTCAGCGCCGTGGTCACTGACTCTTCTGAAGTCTTGGTCCCTGCAAATACACATCTTAGGCTAAGGCCAGGATTCTGTGTTCTATTTTCTGACAAAGACATAGGTGAGGTCACAGGCAGCAGAGCTCTGCAACCCTTAAACAACACAAAAAATTCGGCAATTTTCCTCCAGGGAAAAGAGAAACTATAAGAACACACACAGTTCCTCCTCAGAACAGCTCTTAGTTATCCCAGTGAATTGGGGGTCATTGGGGTCAACATCATCAAAAAGCATGCATTGAGTGCACTTGGCAAATATTGCCTTCAAAATACTCTCCACAAGGGGATTGATGGGAGAAAGAAGGGACATCGACATTTTAGGTTTTGCATACTTTTGTATTTGTCCTAAGTTTTATAAACATGTTTTGTTTTGATAACTAAAAACAAACAAAAAATATTTTCCTCTGAATGCCTTCTCCTTTAAGCATAGCATCAGAGAACTGCAGGCTCTCAAGGGGCTATAGGCCCCTTGGAGATGTCTAGCCCAGCCCCCCCCCCTTGACAGAGGAGGAAACTGGGCTGGCAAAGGGGAGGGACTGCCCCAAGGTCACCCAGCTTATCACACACCAGACAGAACTTTGGAATCCATTTCCCAGACACATCCATTTATAAACTAATTGTTCCACAGCTAATCCAATGGAACATGGTCTGCTGCAGAAAGTGTGGCCTGAAATTTCCCCAAGAAAAAAGAAAAGGCAATTAAGGGTGTGCTAAAAAACCTGAGTGTGACCATTCTGGAGGTGGGCTTGTTAAAGCTCAGAATTGAGTGAGAAAATGCTGAGAGAACATGGACAGGGTAAGTGAGGACACTGAGCTAAAGAGCACTTTAGACATAGACAGCATCACCCTGTCTACATCGCTACTGATATTTCTGTACTCCTTAATCTGTGTATTGGGAGAGAGAGAGAAAGCTTACCCAAACCATCCAGGTTTGGGTAAGTACACTCTATGATGTTCACATGATGAAGTCGCCTAACGACACATTTCTCAAAATGTATCCCTGTCGTTAAGCAACGCATGACGGTAGCCACTTCTTTTTTAAAAACTGCTTTTCTGACTTTCTTATGGCCCAATTTTCCTCTCCCACTCCCTGTCTTTGAGGCTGCAATTAGCCCCTGGTGACACATTTGGCAGGCGAATGCTGTGAACACAGCCCTGATGAGCTGCGTGCAGGCCCAGACAGTAAATGCAGGCAGCTAATTGTAGTTTTATTCTCTCCCTCAACTTCCCTGCAAAAAAAGAAATAAGAGGAGACTGGGATGCGAAGTATAAGTTGAGGAAATGCTAGTTGCAGAGACACACCCTCTTTGATTCTGCTCTGAACCAGATCTGGACAGGCATCTTGAAGGCTGAAATGGGGTGGAGATATGCTTGATGGGTTGGTCTCTCTCATCTGTCTAGGACTCCTGAGATAACCAGGGTTATCCTGAAATAACCCAGGCTGGCAGCCCAAAGCCAAAATCTGCCTTAGTGTCCAGGACCTGAATGCCAGGACATGGAAAAGGGATGGCTGGGCCTTTGACTTTCTCTGTGTGAGACAGAGCCCTGCCTCCCAGTAAGACTCAGTTAGTGAGGATTCTTGCAAAATAGGAAAGGAGCAATTAGGTTCTAAGCAAGCAAAAATAAAAGGCCAATGTCCATTATGCGGTTTCAGAGGCTCTGGCTCTTCACCCTCTGCCCACCCACTCCCAGTCGGGGCTCCCTGTGTTCTCATGCTGAGAAATTCATCCACAGATCGTGCTACTAACCTGCATTTGCCAAAGGGTAAGCAGGGGAGGACGAAGGCAGAACACTCAGTCTGCTGTCGTTTCTCATCAGTTTCACAGTTTTGCATCTGAACTGCACGTGACAAATATGGTCATTGGAAGACCAGAGTTGCAGCCTGCACAGCAGGAAGTGAGGACTGGCGTCAGATTGGGTCATGTTGACGATGATATGCTGCCCAAGGGCGTTGGTTAGAGACCGTCTATCCCACACCCTGTCACTGAAGCCTCAAGTGTTCCAAACCCTGTGCTAAGTGCAGTAGAGGTGACAGAGAGCACCGAGACTGGGATCTGCCCTCAGGGAAGTCACAGACAGCCTGCTGGAGGTAAGGCACACACATCTGAACTCATGACACAGGCAGGCTGCATGGGTTCTGTTAAGTCAGGACAATATCCCACTGAATCACTACTGGTTCCCCAGCACCTAAAATAGGATTTAATCATTACTGATTTCTTACTATGAGCCCAGCTCCACGTTAAGCTTCTTACATGTGTGATTTCATTTAAATCTTTCTTACGACCTTATGCATCTGGTAATATTATTTACAGGTGAATAAGCTGAGGCCCCGCATGAAGTAGCAGACACAGGATTTGGATAGAGAGCCTCTGATTCCAGAACTTGCAGCCTTAATCATCATACTACACTACCTCCAGCATCAAGCGTATAGTAGATACTCAAAATGCATTTGTTAAATGCCTGAATGAACGATTGAAATACCAAAGAACAATTTAAGCAAAGCCCTGTGGGAGCTCAGAAAAGAGAATTCTGTTTGGGATGATGAAAGGAAGCTTTCATGAAATCCTATCTAAGCTCAGGTCCATGGATGGATAGAGAGATTGGGAGAAAGGCATGTGTGGCAGACAGATGCTAAAGTGGCCCCCTCCTCCTGATATTCACGCCCTTGTGTATTCCCCTCCCCTTGAGTGTGGGGAGGACTTCTGACTTGCTTCTAACCAATAGAATACACAAAAGTGAATAACGTCACTTCCACGATTACATGACATAAGATTGCAATGCCTGTCTTACTAGAAGACTCTCTCCCTTGCTGGCTTTGAAGAAACAAGCAGTCATGGGAGCCCATGTGGCAAGGAACCGAAGGGCAGGCTCTGGCCACCAACCAGCTAGGAATGAGAGCAGCCTTTCACTGACAGCCAACAAGAAACTGAGGCCATTGTCCGACCAACTGCAAGGGCCTGAATCCTACCAACAGCCACATAAGCTGGGAAGACAGTCCTTCTCCAGTTGAAACTTGAGATGAGATCACAGAAATTATGAGACAATAAATGTGTATTGTTTTAAGCTGCTAAGTTTGTGGTAACACTGTTATGTTAATAGATAACTATTATAGCATCACTGGCAGAGAAAACAGCAGAAGCAAAGACCTGGAGGTGGAAAGGCATGGGGAACATTAGGAAATTTCTGCTTGTTCTATGAGGTGAGTCCCAGGAGGTGGAGGTTGGAAAGGTTGTTGGGGCCAGACCATGGGGGCTTTCAAAGACAGAATGAGTTGTCTGGGCTCTGTTCTGTAGGAAAGGAATTTCCAGTGCTGGTATATCCTGGGAGGGACCTCTATGGGGAGTGAGCTGGTCCCTTTGAGCAACTCTCAAATTATAATATGTTGGTGAATGTCTCCAGGTAAGTCTTGTCCATATCTCTGGGGCTTCCAAATGGGGCTCTGGCTCAGATCCTGAGGTAGGTAATCCCAAGTCTCACTTTTTGGGGGACTCACGTTAGCTTGTGACAGAGTAGCAATCAGCAGCAGGGGCCTCGAGGAGACAAGGACACATCTGAGTTGTGTTGGTTCCCTCAGCCTCCCCCTATCCTTGCAGCACTGAATCCAGGACTGAACCCCCAGTTAGGGCCCAAAGGGGACTCCAGGAACCATCAGGGCCACAGCTAAAGTGGCTCAGCCTCAAGCTGCAGTGACATCAGCTCGCTCGTAGCCAATGGAGACAATGCCATGGCTTTTCTTTCTTTCTTTTTTTTTTTTTTTTGGTGAGGAAGACTGGCCCTGAGCTAACATCTGTTGCCAATCTTTCTCTTTTTGCTTGAGGAAGATTAGCCCTGAGCTAACATCTGTGCCAGTCTTCCTCTTTTTTTTTTTTATGTGGGACCCCGCCACTGCACGGCTTGATGTGCGGTGTGTAGGTCCACCTGCGATCCGAACCCGTGAACCCTGGGCCACCGAAGCAGAATGTGCAAACTTAACCGCTACGCCACCAGCCTGGCCCCTGCCATGGCATTTTGAAAATGACTATGGAGCATGCAAGAGCATGGCAAATAATTAATGGGGTTTTAAATTCAAGTGTTTGTAGATGGAGTAAAGAAAAAGTTGGTCTCATCTTTTGAAAAGGCTATTCTGTGAAGACCTCTTAATGCCGACTCCCTCTCCTTGTAATCAGTTAGTTGAAGGATTCAAAAGCCATCATCTTAGTGAGGGGCCGGGGAGGCAGAAGATCAAGGAAACCCAGCTAGCATTGTGATGTTATGTGAGATCTTTAGCTCCGGAGAGGAGGAAGTTTTTCTGAGATGGAAGAGGCCCTTGTTTAGTTGGGGTTCAGGGAAAAAAGAGCTGCCGTGTCTCTCATATCCAGCTATTGGGAACATGGTCAGAAGTCTGGCTCGCTGGTGCCTGATGGTCCTGGGATGTTCTGGTGAGGAAGGGAGAGATGAGGTCAGGGTGGCAAGAAGAGAAATGGGAGGCAGCGCAGCAGCCCTGGGAGCGTCACTACCCCGCAGGGAATTTAAAATGTGCAGTCCCTCAGGACCAGAAATGACAAGGGAGTCTGGCCAACACTCAGAAGAATAAAACATCCAAGGGAAAAACCAAGGCCACATTCCAACCGTTCCAGTCACTGCCCCTGGTTACAGAAAGAAAAGCAACTTTAAAGGGCATCCCAGAGAGAAGAATTTCATTCATTCACCAGACGCTGAGCTGGGCACGGGCCACGTTGTGGGGATGAGATGTGGCTCCTGCCCTCCAGGAGCTCCAGGGCCAGTGTGGGGGTGCAGCAGGAAACCGACGTGGGGCTCTTGCGGGGATCTGTCCAGCAGGCTCCAGGTGCAGAGGGTGGGGAAGGAGGCTGGCCGAGGAGGAGCCATAGAGCAGGCAGGCGATTACTGATTGCCTGACGGACAAGGCTGGGAGGCCATGGCAGGTGCACATAGGCACGCTGTAGGGAGCACACCACAGAGGTGAGGCTGGAAGCCTGCTTTCAGGGCCAGACTGAATCCCAAATCGTATTTTTGAACAAATCAGCTCTGGAAGCTCTCCAGCTCCTGCCTGAGTTGCCATCTACTCTGAGAAAAGCGGTTTGGAATAGGAGTACCAACGTCCAAGAAATAGCCCCTGACTTCCCCAGACTTCCCCTTCCTCTCAGGGACTCCCTCCAGTAAGTTTGGCAGTGCGTCTTTCTCACTGGGTCTCACTTGAGAGATTTCCTGCTGAAAAGAAGCATTGGTGACCTTTGGTGGGGAGTGGACCCTGTTGTCTTACCTATCATCATTGTCACTCAAGGACCGCCCATTGCCTAAGACAAGGTCTAAAACCCTTGTTCTAGTCTTCACCCCCCTCCACTTACTGGCCCCCAGCTTCCTGTCCAGGGCCATTTCCCACCACCCTCCTACGTGGATCCTTCCCTCCAGAGCCACCAAATCCCTGGAGAACTGAACAGGCCTCTCCAGGTTCTGGCTCACATTCCCTTCCTCTGCTCCATTTCCACACACCCAAATACTACCCACACTTCAGGCTCGGCTAATGCAGCCTTCTCCTCTGATCCATTCCCACTTACAGCTGGGAATGATTGCCCCCCGCCCCCAAACTCCCATAGCCCTGCAAGCAGCCACACCTCTCTTGGGGTGCTTAGCACTTGCTCCCTTACAGGATGGTGACTTGTATCTCTGGGTTTGTTTTCCTATAAGACTGGACACTGGAGTCCATCAAATCCTATTGCACCACTTAATAAATAGCTGTAGACCTTGTAGAGGGGTAATATGTGTTTCTCATCTGGAAGAGTGGAGCTTGGAAGGACATTTATCCTCTCCGGGGTGAGAAGTGTTCGATTTCAGGTACTCTGGGGGAGAATTCACCACAACACAGCCCAGCTTGCAAGACCTTACCACCATTTTTCTCCAAGCAGGTTATTTAACCTCACGAAGTCCTGATTTCTACAAAACATGGGGATAATATAGCAGTTACCTTAAAGAAACTTTGAGGTGTACATGAGACAATGCATGCAAATTGCTTAGCAGAACACCTAAGCATTCTATTAGTTTATTCAAGAAATACATATGGGGCATCTATCATGTGCCAGGCACTGGGGAGACAGCAGTGAATGAGACAGACCAAGTTACTGCTCCAACGAACCTACACTCATCAAAACTCGTGTAAGCAAATAAATAATATAGGATGAGATGCTGACAAGTGCTTCGAAGAAAATAAACCAGGATAAGGGATGGAGAGTGTCGGGGTAGGGAGGAGAGATCTAGTTTAGCAAAGACCTGAATTAAGAGAAGGAGCCAGCCATGCAAGACCTGAAGGAAGGTCATTCCTGGCAAAGACCAGGAGGAATAAGTCTGAGCACGTTACACTTGTAACCTAGTGACCAGTTCCTTTTCTCTCCCCCACAGACCGTGTCTTCTGAGACAGGAGAAGTTGAGGAGATGGACCTTAGCTTCACTCCAGCCAGGCCGACGCCTTCAGAGAGATGGTCCTCACCGCCCAGGAACCCATAACAATGGAGGCCACTGGCCATCGCTGATCAGGGAAGACTGAAGACTTCCCCTACCTGTTCCAAATCCTGCCCCACCTGCCTCAATGCCTCACCTTCTCTGGTCTACAGGGAAGGTTTAAGTGTTTCTTGACTTAAGGGTCATTGTTATTGCGTCATGTACACACAGAGTCAAAGACGGAGTGAAAGTTCCTGGGGGATGTCATCCCACACGGATACACCCCAGGCTTTCAGAAGTTGCCCACAAGGATCTCCCTTCTTCCCTCACTCTTTTCCTTCTTTCTCCCTTCCTGCAGCCCACTCCCTTGTAGTGTTTCTCAGCCAGAGGCCATATACCCCTTCACTTTCATTCCAGGAGGGGTTGGAATGAGAAGGGAGCATTTTTGATAGTCACAATGACCGGAAGGTGCTACTGGCATTTAGTGGGCTGGGAGCAGGGAGGGGCTAGCCATCCTACAATGCACAGGACAGTCCCACACAATAAAGGATTGTCCTGCCCAAAAGGTGAATGCCGACAGTAATCCCTCAACATCCCCTCAAATGTCACCACATCCCATTCTTCCCTACCTGGATTCTGTCATTTGTCTCTTCAGAAATAATCAGACCTCAGTCCCCCAAAGTCCCCACTGTGTGTCTTGCAAATTTAACAGTCTCAGGTGAGGAACGCCAGTGCCTTCTGTCTCCAAGCAGTTACTACCGCTCTACCAAGAGAGGAAGGGCTGCTCCCCAGAGGGAGGGGGCAGTTCTGGTCCTGTGCCTGGGCCAGCGGAGAAAAATGGTGGTGAGTTCTTGCAAGCTGGCTTGTGCTGTGGTTAGTTCTTTCCTCTGAGAAGATAAATGTCCCTCCAAATTCCTCCCTTCTAGATGAGAAATACATATTATCCCTACTAACACCACTCCCATCACACTCAGACTTACATTACAAAGCTTCCTACATGAACTTGACAACAGAGGTCCAAATGCCTCTCCTTTAAATGCAGTGGCAATGGTGCTGGCAGGGGTGGATCCTCAGTTTGCCATTTGCCATCACCATCATCATCATCATCATCATCATCATCATCACTATTATTAACGGACAAGGCCTTGCACAGATCCTTAGACTGGCTGGAGTTATGTCACCACACCTGACTGTGTGGTGACTGTTAAGAAAAGATGCAGCAAGACCTCGCTTCCACCACCAAGGTCCTTGGGCAAACTGACTTTCTGATTTGCTTAACCAGCGGTCTAGCGCTTTATTAAAAGTGCCCAAGAGAAATTCTCTCAAGAGGAGGAAAGGTGCCAGGGGGCACTGGAAGGGCTCATTTTTCATTCCTTATCTTAGGGAATTGGCAGGAAAAGGGGCGATGAGTGTTCCCTGCAGAAAGCAATGCTCCAGATGGCTCCTGAGAGCCACCCCGGGGAAGCTGCTCCTTGGCAGTCTCCTTCGCAGGACGACTTTCTGAACACGTAAGCCAAAAGCAGTATTTGTGGGAGGTTCAAAGGAGGACCCCTTACAGCAGGTGTTCTGTCCCACTCTTCCCAAACTGGATGTGTGTGTCTGTTGACTAAAACAGTCAGTAGATCCTACCTGTCCACAGAACGAGGTGTGCCAGTAAGGGCCTTTCAGGAAACAGGTGGCCGCTCAATGGGGTAATAGGTCAGAGACAGAGGTGTGGATAGGACTAAGGAAGGTTGAAGAACCCCAGGGCTGGCAGCATCGGGGAGCAGTTACCCACCCAGGCCTGAAGGGGCGTGGGAAGGAGTGATGGTCAGAATCCTGAAGGTGAGCTGTGGTTGCAGCCATTGGCAAAGGCTGTGGCCAAACCATATAGCCTGGCCTCCATCTCAATCTCCTCTTGCTGGCGGAAAGCAGAGAGCCAGGAACTCACTGATGCAGCCTGTACGTGTCACCCTCCTGGCCCAGAACAGGAGGGATGGATCAGGAAACTTTTACAAAGCACCCCAAAATTAATGCCTTAAGACAATAACCAATAATTTAGCCTTTGATTTTGTAGATTAGCAGTTTACAGTTTGAGCTGGGCTCAGTTGGATAGTCCCTTTGGTCTGACCTGCACCTGGCTTGGCTGACCTCGGCTAGCCTCGCTCATGGGTCTGCAGTCAATTTGTGGGTTGGCCAGGACCGGCTAGTCTAGGATGGCCTTGTCTGAGGTAGTTAGAAAGATGAGGGCCTCTCGATGTGGATCTCTTGCGCCCTCCAGGTTGCCAGCCTGGGCTCGTGTACAAAGCAGACAAAGGGCCCAAGAGCAGCAAGTGGGCAAACCCCAAAGTACAAGCACTTTCAGCCCTCTGCTTACGTTACATTTGCTTCTGCACATTTGGCCAGAACAAGTCACATGGCCATCCTGAATCAGGGGGTAGAAAAATAGATTCCACTTCTTGAAGGGAAGAGAAGAACGTGTGGCTATTGATTGCAACCTACCATCGTCTGTGCTCAGCCACAGTTATCCACATTCCTCCTACATGCAACATATGCTCTCCCATATCCCAGGACCTCCAAACCTGCATCCCTCGCATCTGGGCTTGTTCCTGTAGCAGTAGCTTTGGCGGAGTAACAAACCACCCCAACACTTAGAAGCTGAAAACAGCAACCATTCATTTAGCTCACAATTTTGCAGGTTGGCAGTTTGGGCTGGGCTCAGCTAAGCAGTTCTGCCAATCTCTGCTGGGGTTCACTATGCTTCTGTGGTCAGTGCCCCTCCACATGACCTCTGGTCTTTCGGCATGCTCCATGTGGTGGCAGGATTCCAAGAACAGCAAGAGAGGACAACCCCCCAAGGTACAATTACTTTTCAAGCCTGTGCTTATGAGCAACTGCTCACATCCCATTGGCCAGGCACGTCACATGGCTGAGCTCAGACTCAGACCAGAAGAGCAGTGAAAGGTACAGGGCAAGGGGGCATGGGTCCAGGGAGGGAATAATTGATGATCGTTTTGTAATTACTCTACCACAGTGGAGCGGCGACTAGACCTGGAGAGAGAAATAGAGAATATGCAGCTCACAGGTCTAAATTTTGTAATATAGTATTTAAGCCTTTTGAGAATGGGTCCCACCTATCTCCCCAACATCAACGCTACTTATTCCTGAACACACCCCACACAACTGCCTAACTGGCTCTTCACAGTTTCGTGTACCTGACCTGGCTTTTCCATCTTCCTACTCATTGTTCCCTGGGTTATCCCTTATCTTTACCTAACCAAATCTTCTACATCCTTCTTAACCCAATTCAGAGCAACCTTCTCCCAGATATCTCTCCTGATTCTCATTCCCAGCCCCTTCCCCTACCACACACACACACCACCACCACCACCTCCGCCACCACCATCACCAAGCTGAACATGACTCTGAATTCCTGTCTACAATGTCTAGAGCCCTCTCTCTGTACCTCTTTTCAGGCACTTATTTGCAGGTGGATGTTGTCTTCTTTCTTGGACTGTGAGCCGCCAGTGGGCTGGGTCCTTGTGTCACCCATTCTTTGTCTCCCCCACAGTGCCAGCACAGACTAGAGGTCCTCTTCACCTGAGGAGGTCAGTGCTGAACAATTCAAAGACTGCTGAGGCAGACAGTGCAACAGAGCCACGAAACATCTTTCAGCAAGGACCCGGTCAGGAAACCCATGCCTCCAAGAAGCAGCTTACAGGAATCAGCAGAGAAGAACCCAGAAGAACAGGAGTTAGGACACTGAGTGAGGGCAGGGCTTTGGGCTTGCCAGAAGACCAGAGGCTGAAGTCACGAGGAGACAGTCCTCAACTCCATCTGAGGAACAACTTCCTCTAAGAGAACAGTGCAGATTTAGAATGGGCTGGCAAGAAGAGGGGTGAGCACCCTCATTGGGCAGGATCTGTCTTCTGGTTAGTTTCTGAGAGAGTGTTTTTGCAGGGTCCTTAGTCTATTTGCATTTAAGGTTTGCACATTAATAATCACTTCATTAGACTCCTGTTGCTCCTTGGCACGCAGGAGTGTGCATTCACAGGCTCACAAATGAAGGGATTTCAGGAGCCGGCAGCTCTCTTCATGGCGCAAGCCTGCTCTGAGCTGGCAGCCAGCCAGTTCCCTGAGAGTCGGCTGGGCACTGGCACATCGTGTACCGTGGGCAGACTGGCATGTGGTTAGATTGGGGGGTGGAAGGTGTGGGAGGGGAAGGTAGATGACTGGGCAAGTGTCAGTCTGAAGGAATTCTAAAATGTTAGAGAAGGCCATTTCAGTCAATTTCCTACCACACACAGATACACACAAACACACACACACACACACTTGAACACACCTGAGGGATGGGGAATCCTCCCGCCTGTGAGAATCCAGTAGCTCAGCCAAGCAGGGCTTCTCCCCTAGGGTGGGGGGAGGAACTGAGACAGCCCCTGTGGGCTCACTCTTCCCTGACACTGACACTCTTACCACCCAACTCCCCTGGGTTCTAAGTGACAGAAATGCCCCAGAGAGGCGACGTGGCCTCCCTAAATGCCAGAACGTGCCAGGACTAGAACCAAGTCTTCTGTTCTTGAGTGCCAGGAGTGACGGAAGGGAAGGGGTGCTCACATCGGTGGAAGGTGGCTCCCATGTGGCACCACGCCTTCAGGTAGGCAGTGAACAGAGGCCCCCTCGCTGGGAGCTGGGCCTAGAGTCGCCCTTCTGACCCCTCTCAATAATGGGAGAGGGAATAAAACTCCCCCGGGGACCAAGCTCTTTATCAATATGTCAAAACCCTGCACATCCTACAAGGCCCATGTCAGATGCCACCTCCTGCTCTTGTCTTCCCATAAATCACCCTGACTCTAACCCAAATGTGACTTCATGCCCTCTCAGGAACTTTGCACTTCTTTATGGCTCTGGGCAGACTGCTTCTGGAATTTTAGTTAGTTGTGTGTATACCTTCTTGATAATCCCTGACCGTGAATTCCTTAGGCTCGTATTGTTCCTTCTCCCCACTCCCACCCTCAGCACCCAGCCCAGGACCTGGCTAAGGGCAGCATGTGACAAACACAAGCTGGATTCATGATGTCTCTTTGCCTTTCCCCCACGAGCATGACAAGACCATCTTGCTTTCTCGTTGGCCAGCACCAGCACCTCCCAATAAATCAGACCTACATTTCCCTGTCTCCTTTCCACTCCTTTTGGATGAACAGGAGCAGACCCTCGGGCCTCCTTGTTGGGAAACTTTCTGGCCACTTGCCACTGTCTCAGATACTCCCCAGGGCTGGGAGCTGTTCTCCAAAGCTCAGGAGGCCCTCAGCAGACAGGGTGGAATTGGATGAACAACGCTTCCACCTGCAAAGCCCTGCGAACAGCTTTGATGCCACCAGCATCCCCAGCGACTGCCATCTGACCCCCTGTACTGGCTGGAAGTTCCTTCCTGTTTGCTACCAGGTGTGCCAAACCTTGTGGGCTGAGCTTTCTTAGGGCTGTGTGAGGCTAGAGAGGGCTCTCTCACATAAAACATTGCCTCTGAGTTTATGTAATCCCTCTGGGATTACTAACTGAAACCACTCACCCTCTTCTGGCTATGAAGAAGAATCCAGTTAATGCCTGAACAGCCTATACTGTTCCAAGGAACTGGCCCTTCTCCAAAACCCCAGCCCTTTCCACATGGGAGTTCAGGAAGCTCAAGAGGAAAGTCAATGTTCTCCTCAAAAGCAGACATCAGCTCAGTGGATCTCAAGTGCATCCCACAGAATCCCTAGCAAGCAGGTGGTTCAGAATGGATGGGGATGGGCTGGAAGAAAAGCATAAAGTTGCTAGACCCTGAGCCAGAGAAGCAGATGCCTGAAGACCTGGGAAGAAAGTTTTCACCACCCTCACCACCTCGTGGTTTCCCATTGTCTACAGGAAAGTCAGGTGATTTTGTCCAGAATTCAGACACTTCACATCATGACTCCAATCATTCTAGTCTCATCTTCTGTTGGACCTCCAAACCACTAGCCATCTTGGAGCATTTGTGCTCCCCAAGTATGCCCAACTCATCCCACCTACAGGTCTTTGTTCCATCTACTGAAACATCCTTTGTCTTAGAATGGATTCTCAGACCCTGAGTCATGGATTGAAGAGCAAGTATTTTGTGGAGAGGGGGTGAGGGAGGTGATCGAGAAAACACCAGTAGGATAGTGGGGAAGGAAGGAAATCAATCATTTCATTATAATTGAGCAGATTCCCATTGTGGACAGCTAAGTTTCATTTCTGCTGGGGAACTCTGGGAGACAGTGTAGGACCCACTTCAGAGCTGTCCCCACCTAAGAGTAGAGGGAACTGGGGTGCTTATTCACCAACTCCCATCAGTCACTGGTGGTGGGGTTCTGCGGGGGGTGGGGAGGCATTGACTCCGCAGCATGCGAGTCCAGCTTGCATGGGAATGGTGACTGTCGTGGGGATATGGACAGGGCACCAGTAGTGTAGCCCTCCCCTTCCAATGCCTTGCTTTCCTCTCCCACCGCCATTTTTTAGTCTCTCCAAATGGCCTGCTCATCAAAGTACAAGGACGCCTCCTCCAAAAAGCCATTCTGATCTTCAGTCAGAACCAATGACTCTTGCCTCTGATAACCACAGACAATCACAGTACAGCTGTCACAAAATCCTCATGTTTGCCCTGTAGGTTTTGCCCTCACTCAGCTTGATGTTCAAGGCTGAACTGACAACTGGGCTGTGTGGTGGTGACAGCGGTCCTCCTGCATTGATTTCTTTCCTTTCTGCTTTACATGCAGTGGTGTCTGTGGTTTGTATACTCATAGCAGGTCTTCAATCCCATGAACATTAGGAGTTAGAAAATACCTCTTTAAAATACCATTTGGTACTATTGCCTGAATCTGTTCTTATTGCAAAAAGGAAAATGAAAATTTAGATGATGTTGTTTGAAGCAGTGCATGCTAATTGCTGTGTTTTTATATAATATTAACAGTTTTATTTGCATAAAGATATTATATCTACAGTCATATAAAAATAAGAACAAATACCTCAATCCAAATTGCTCTCTCCAAGTTACCTGGAGCTGTGATGTGTCATACACTGAAATTATCTACTCTTGCTCTGAAGAAAGAGGAGAGAATGCAAATTAAGGAAAACAGGAAAGAAAGAAGCCCCAAACTCACAGAGGGTTAAAATGGCTACATGTTCCACCATACACATGATGGTGTTTCCTGAGGAGTATGGCTCTCACTTGGTTATTAACTATTTCTGAGGGTCACGTTTATCTCCACCAGCAGGTGGAAAATCCAGAAGGCTGACTCAGCCTCTAAAACGAAGAAGCACCTCTGTCCACCAGAGCCACCCAACAACAGAAATGGCAACAGAGCCTGGGTGAGCATGAGCCTGGGAAGTTATGGAGAAAGTTCCTATCTAAGGAAGGAGGCTGGGCCCTTCTATTGGCCAAAAAGATCCAACTCTAAGTCTAAGTGCCAGAATCCAGCTCAGCAGCTTCGCATATATCACCATTTCTAGTTCCAAGCGGGTCACCTGCTGTCCTTACTTCCCAGGTGTCCCAAGTGATAGAGGGGATCACCTCCTCCTTGGAGTCACCATGGGCCTGCTGGCTTCCATGGCCTTTCTCGCTTGCTCCATTTATTTACTCGGATCACCACTGTTGCCTACACAGCCACCTCAGTATGAGGGCTCCCAGGGGCAGACAGCCTATTGTCTTCATTTTAGGATACCCAGTTCCCAACACAGCACTTGTTGCAAATAATATTGTATCAGTGACATCCGTATTTGTCATGTAAATGAGTTACGTTTAAGTCCTCTGCAGTCTCCTTCCTCTTATTGCCCCTCGGCCCTTCCTGAAGGCCTAACCCCTCACCTCCTCTCCAGTAGTTCCTCTGTTGGTCCCTGTCCACAGAGCTCATTGATAGATGAGTTTGACTCTGGACTTAAAGGAGACAGTTACAGTCACATACATCTTTTAGAGTGAGGAGAGGGTATCTGGATACCTGAAAGAAACAAAATCTACTTAAACCAACCTTATATTTCTACTTATCTACCCAATAAGGAGAGAAAGTATTTTTGCCAGAGAATTATAATAGAGACTCACATCTACCCTTTTTCCTCCATTCAAAAATCCTACCCATCACTCAACACACTTCTCAAACACCACCTCTCCAAGAAGCATGTCTGATCCCTAGCCAGTCATAAGGCCCTGTCCTGCAAGCCCACACACACTGCCTTTGCTATGGCACTCACAATTTACTGCCCTCTGCTGCATTACTCATCACCAGACTGCAGGTCCTGGTGGGTAGGGGTGGGTCTGATTCATCTCTGTCCCACCTCACCCCAGCCCCACTCCCACCCCCAGGGCCTGGCCAAGACAGGAGGTAGGCTGGGTAAATTGAGTTTCATAGGATAAAGGGAAGCATAGCCGGGAGCATAACTTGGCTGGATGGATTTCAGTTTAACTTCCCAAGAAGCCCTGAGCTCTGAGTCTGGGAAGCTGGTGTCTTCCTGGCTGGTGACCTCCTCTCCTGGGCTCTTGGCAAGAACCCAGCTGACTTTCCCTGTCCTCTTGTAGCCCCGCCACAACATTCCCCTGCTCATCATACAGCCCTTGAGAAGGCTTCTTGTACTTATGAAGACAGAGTTGGGCAAGACGGTCATAAAATTCCCAAGGGTGTGGAGCTGAGGGAGGTTCTCACCCAAGGCTGCTGTCCCGGCTGCAGCGTGCCTGCCAAGTGGACTTCCAGCCTTGGCTTGAACAACTGCACTGATGGGGAGATAGCACTCCTGTCCTTGGACGGCTGAGTCTAGGGCACACTTTCCTTAGATTCACGTCCACCATTTGAGCCCAATTCTACCCCTGGGAGCTGCATAGAGCAAAGACCCTCCCTCTTCCCCAGAGCAGCCCTTCAGATGTTTGGGGACAGCTCACTTGTCCTCTTGAATCTTCTTACTCCAGACGAAACATCCTCAGCTCTTACACTGTTTTTGCTTGTCCCAACAAGGCTATTGTTTTTAAGTGCTCTTGAAAGAACATTCTCCACAAGGTGAAATAGGAATGAGTAGTCATGTTGACCCAGCCCCTTGCTGCATCTCAGCAAGAAGAAATACTTTCACATCTCTCCAGTGGTTCAGAAATAATTGGCAAGACTCACATTCGTACACTCTCTTGCTCAAATCACGCCGACTGAAGGAGACTGTGAGAGTTTCAAGACAGTGCGTGGGTTCTGGTTTTGTAGAAAAACAGAAGGTCAGCCCCCAATTCAGTTGTTATTATTTTTCTTTAAATATCGATGAGTGTAAAGCAAGGAGCCTGAGAACCAATAATTCAATTGAAAACTTTCCCTTGAGAACTTTGGGGCAGGGCCTGGAGGACCAGAACGTGGGCCAACCAGGTAATAGAGCATCTCAATAGCAAGAAGGGGAAACTGATGGAAGGAAAATTCCCAAAGGATTCCTGAAGAGCTTTGTTTTAGTGAAGCACTTCTTAATCTTGTTTTCCAGAATCCTCCCTTCAGAGAACACCAGATAGTGTTCAATATGCCAGATCTCTTAAAAATGAATTGTAAAAAATTCTACTAGAGTCCTTTCTTCCTCCCACCTCTCCTTCCCTCCTTCCTTCCTTTCCCCCTCACCTTATTCCAAAATGTATTTGAGGTAACAAATGATTCATTGTTTTTGTGTCCTGTGCTTTAATGCTGTTGAATTGCTCGTTGCTTCACATGAGTGGGCCTGTGTTTGGAGTCCAAAATCTTCTTTTGATAAAGAGTTTGGGCCAAAGCTGAACCTGCAGTCATGAGCTCTAACCTGTAATCAAATTAAATATCATAGTATTAGATTAATTTTAGCCCCGTGTATCCACTGCTATTTCATTCAATTAATTTTTTTTAATTAATTTTTTAAATTGGTACAAAATCCTCTCTAAAAGTGAATTTTATATAGACGTATCATATAGATATGTCTGTATAAGACCCTTAATAATCTTTTTATTGAAGAGACTAAGCAAAAAAAATTTTAATGTCTAAGAGTCTTCATTACATCAACTTAAATCCAATCAATGATAACTTTTGAAAGGGAAATAAGGAGCTGATGATAACATCTTCATGTTTGCTTGCTTCTAAGCCTAGGGACACGTGGGAGATGAAAATATATGCTTAGAACATGCCAACCTAGAAGACGTTCTAGTTTTGAAAAGAGAATGTCTTCTCTCCTTCCTAAACATCACAGCTCCCGAACCTTCCTCAGCCTCATCCTACACTCTTACGTCACCTGAATGAGGAAGTCAATTTTGCTACCTGCTTAAGGCTTGAGATAATAGGCGTGATTCATCCAAACACCTTACCGCATGTCAAAAGTATAAATCCCGGCCTCTGAGAGTCTGAGGAAAAGATGGGTTGAGAGGAGTCGAGGAAGACTTATTAGGGCTTCTTTCCTGAGGAGCCAGGTGCTCTGGCCTAACCACTCAGCCTGGACACTCCACCCTATTCCTCTTTTCTGAACCCTATGAAGTTTGTCATGGCTCATATCCCAAGGAGCCTGTGAAGAAGCTGATGGTGTGGCTTCTTTTCAAGGGCAAATATCCCTGGTGACCCCACACTGGTAGAGCTGCCCCCAGCCCCACCCTTCTAAGGAGAACCCTGCTTAGAAGGCAGCCTCTGGAAAGCTTTACCCCGTCGTTCACTGAGTAATTCCCCTTGGCTCAACCAACACGAATGTTTGGACCAGTCCTTGTTCTAGGCCCTGAGGAATTCAGAAATTAATAATAATGATATTAACACAGTAGTTCATATAATCCAGGCTCAAAAGCCAGCATGGATTAGCTGTGGCAGTCTTGTTCAAAACTTTGATTAACAGATAAAGCAATCACTTGCAGTCAAGCATACATGAGGTATGTGTCTGAAATGGTTAAAAGCCAAGAGGACTGAGTGGTTTCCTAGGGTGGGAGGCAGAGCAATGAGAAGGAACTGCTAACGACATAAACTGCAGAGGTGGGAACCTGCTCCACCAGGGGCATGAGCCGAGGATCTGCAGAGTGGGAGCCTCTGCAGGCTGCAGGTGGAAGGCTGGAGGATCGGAGGGGGATGCAGGAGTGGTGTCTGAGAGGTCAGCTGAAGGCCTGGGTTCCTCCGGAGCTGGAGCTTCATGTTTTCAGTTGGACTTCTAGGTGTTTTTAGCACATTTCTGAGACCAGGCTGGGCTGACTTAAAGGAGATAGGAAGGAGCCAAACAGAGGCTGCAGGAGGAGAAAATTCACAGAGAGGTTTTTGCTGAGGAAAGCAAGGGATGCTCATGGTGAGGGGTTGCTCCTCAGATTACAGAGAAAGAACCTCAGGAACCAGAGGATGAAGACTGGACCTCACGGGGAGAGACTCCTCCTGTGGGCCTCTCTGAGGCCTCTAAACTCCAACCAGCCATGGAAATAGAAGGCTCATCTTTAATTTGTACCAATTTTTCTGACAAACTCAATTTGAAGATTCAGCTCAATTGCAATCAACAAAGTAAGCCAACCAGAAAATCACTTGCTTTCCTTGGAGTGATGAAGACCATCAGCAACCTCAAAGGAGCCAGAGAGTTTGCAGGCCTCCATCAGGGCACAGAGGCTCTGCATTTCTGTCCTCAGAATGAACTAAGGCCTAGTCCACCCAGAAGGCTCCTTCCCAGATCCCATTTCCCAAGGTGCTTTTGGGAAGGCAACAGCTTGCAGGGGAAAGAACGCTGGACTGGGGTCAGGAGGCCGGGGTTCTAGTCCTGTCTCTGCTACTAACTGCTGGGTGGCCCTGGATAAGTCACTTCTCCACCTGGAGGTGCAGTTTTCTCATCTTTGAAAGGGATGGGGAGCAGGAAATAATCCCTGCTGTGCCCATTTTTCAGGGTGATTATGCAGCTCAAATAAGATAATGGATGTGAAAGCTGGTTTCGTACATTATAGGGCATTGAGCAGATGCTCCTCTCTCAGTGTAATGGTGATGATGCAATGATGGTAATGGTGGCTGAGTCTCTTTTTATGTGTAACTCCTATAAATATCACACCAAGAGACAAATTCCTGATTTTAATGGCCTAACTTTATGTGTCTCATCCATCCCTGGGTTTTCATCTTGGCTCTGAAGGATCATTTTGAGCTTTGCGAGAGGGAGTTTGGATGGAATATCTCAGAGCATCTTTCTCCCCCTGCCAAGGACAGGACTCCTCTTAGATGTCTCCCCCTGAGCGTCAGGGAATTGGAGCATCAGTACCCACACTGCAGCCAAGCTCTCTCTGGTGTCACCTGGAAGAAGGGGGAGGTGGATGATGTTCAAAGCCTTTCCCAGATCTCAAGCTCCAAACCTAGCACATTCTTCCCCTGACACTCCAGCTGTCCAACCTCATTCAAGCCAGAAAGAAAGGACACACAGAGAGAGCTAGGCGAGTCAGGGTATGCCTTGTAGGAGATTATGATTTTCTGTGTGTGTGTGTGTGTGTGTGTGCACTCATGGTGGGTACACTCAATGAATTGCAATTCTGGTTCTACCCCCTGCATCTCCCCACACCACACCCAATCGCTAAAAGTTTTCTCTAGGATAGATAGAAATGGACATTATTTTGTAGAAAAGGAAACTGAGGCAATGACAAAAGTGAACTACCAGTGGTTTTGAGAGATTCTCTGGCTAAGCGGGGATCAGAATCCTGAATCACCAAGTTCTCAAACTTTTTCTGAGCACGCAGGTGGCCTGTGCTCTTGTCTGAAGTGAGCTTGCAGCCTGATCCTAGGAGCAGATGGCTGGTGCTTACTGCGGAGGAGGGAGCAGGGGAAAGGGATAGGCTGGGCTCCTTAGCCTATCTTAGGATCTCAAAGCTGAGGGATCACGGGGTTCCACAGGCCTCCAACGCTTTACCATCAAAAACACTTTCAAAAGATATCCTTCATCCTAGCTTCACATTTAGAAAGATTTTGTATACTAAACAAACTAAATATATTAAGTTAAAATAAATATATTTCCCTAATATTTATTAAAGAAATACATGACTGCTGATAGGGGTTTCTAATCAGCATGAGAGCCCCAATATGTGGAATCTATACAATGCTAGTCAAAAGTGGTGGAGTTCTTTAGTCAAGTCAGCCCTTTGCTGGGAAATGTAAATTTCCGTCAGTCCTTTTGAAATTGCAGACACATGGGCCGGCCCCGCGGCTTAGCGGTTAAGTGCGCGTGCTCCGCTACTGGCAGCCCTGGTTCGGATCCCGGGCGTGCACCGACGCACTGCTTCTCTGGCCATGCTGAGGCGGCATCCCACATACAGCAACTAGAAGGATGTGCAACTACGACATACAACTATCTACTGGGGCTTTGGGGAAAAAAAAAGGAGGAGGATTGGCATAGATGTTAGCTCAGAGCCGGTCTTCCTCAGCAAAAAAAAAGAGGAGGATTGGCACGGATGTTAGCTCAGGGCTGATCTTCCTCACAAAAAAACAAAACAAAACAAAAAAGAAATTGCAGACACAGACCATCCTTGAGGACTTCTGGTAATCTAGGGACCCAGAAGTCAGAGCTTCTGGATCAGACCAACTCCCCTTTTACAGATAAAGAGAATGAAGCCCAGAGGGAAGAAGTGACTTGTCCAAGATCACACAGGGAGTTGGTGGCAGATCTGGGACTCAGGTAGGTATGGGAAGTGACAGCTCATCACACCTGCTACAGAATTCCCATTACATCAAGTATTGTAAAATCCAGCTCGCAACTGACTAGACTCTGTCTTCCAGGTGACATCGTAGCAGTGGAATGAGCCCCAGGCAAGTCCATAGTGACATCCCAAAGCCTGCCTGTGCTGTTTTCCCCCATCTCGTGTTTAGCTAGGAAATGCAAAGCCCAATCCTTTTGTGAAGCCAAACAGGCAGATATCTCTTTGGGGCCCTCTTGGCTCTGGCTGGACTCCTGGGCCTCCGAGGGAAGCAGAGCCTTCACTGCGCGAGGCTTGCCTACTGAACAGACACCGGTGGGTGAAGAGGGAATGGGGGTGCATTTTCAGTTCAAGCTTGATCCTATTTACTCTAATAATTATGGCGCCGTGATCTGTTTTTCCTTTTTTATCCCTCACAGAGAAGGTGATGGAAATGTCATTTCTTTGTCATCGAAAGTTAAACTTCCTTGGGCTCAGTACTGGGGACTGGGTTATAGAACATTTGCACCTCTGGCCAAGTGACTCTTTTATAGCAGTGACATGACTGTCCGATCCTTAGGTCCTACCTCTGACTTTATACGTGCTTGTGTTCCTTCTTCCTGTGGAGATCTGAGGAAAGCATGAGCTTTAAAAAGACATGTGAATTTATTTATTTATTTTTTTATTTTACCTTCATTTATTCCTTTTCTCATGCTCTCTTTTCTTTTATGGAAATTCAAGTGTCTGATCTATATCATTTTCCTTCTGCTTGAAAATCTTCTTCTAACATTCTTGAAGGGCAAGTCTGCTGGCTGGGAATTCTCCCAGTTTTTGTTTGTCTGTAAAAGTATTTCTTTTTCACATTTGAAGGATAATCTCAATGGAAATAGAATTCATTGATATAGGTTTTTTTTTTTTCAGCATTTTAGAGATTTCATTTCACTCTCACTTGCACGTTTGTGTTTTTTTTAATGAGAAATCTGCTGTAATTCTTATCTTTGTTCCTCTGCATTGAAAGTATTCCCCAATCCCTGGATTTCCTCCATATTTTCTCTTTATCTTTGGTTTTCTGCAATTTGACTCTATGATACGTCTATGTGTAGCGTTTTGAGTATTTATCCTGTTGTTTTTAAAACTTTATGATTCTGTGGTTTGGTATCTGTCATTAATTTGGAAAGTTCTCAGGCATTATTTCTGCATATATTTCTTCTACTCCATTCTCTCTTTCTTCTCTTTCTGATATTCCAATTACATGCATGTTGCAACTTTTGATATTGCTCCACAGTTCTTGGATATTCTATTCTATTCTATTCTATTCTATTCTATTCTATTCTATTCTATTCTATTCTATTCTATCCTACCCTATCCAATTCCATTCCATCCCATCCCATCCTATCCTATCTCCCCCGTCCCTTTTTTGGTCTCTTTGCATTGCAATTTGAGAAGTTTCTATTTACTTATGTTCTAACTCAGTGATTCTTTCCTTAGCCATGCCAAGTCTATTGATGAGCCCATCAAAGGCAGTCTTCATTTCTAATACTGTGTTTGTTCATTTCTAGCATTTCCTTTTTATTCTTTCTTATAGTTTCCATCTCTCTGCTGACATTTCATCTGGTCTTGCATGTTGTCTACTTTTTCCTTGAAAGCCTTTACCATATTAGTCATTGTTACTTAAAATTCCCTGTGAGATAATTCCAACATCTTTTTATATTTAAGTATGGTTCCAATGCTTGTTTTGTCTCTTCAGGTAGTATCTACTCTTGCCTTTTGGCATGCCTTGTAAATTTTGTTGAGACAAGACATATTGTATACGGTAATAGTTACTGAGGTAAACAGGCCATTAGTATGAGGATTTATGTTAATCTGCTAGAAGTTGGGGTCCATTTAATGTTTATTTTAGCTATAAGCTTCAAATATATTGAGGTTTCAAATTATTCTGATAATCTTGTTTTTCTTCCTTCTTGGCTTTCAGTTTCCCTTTGTACCGCTTTTTAGAGAGAGCCTGTCTCTTACTGCTCTTTTTCTGTAATCCATTGTTATTATTTCTGGAGTTTTGTTAGTGTTGTGATAGGTTATGGAGGAAAAGGGGTGTGCTCTATCTTCTGATTAAGTGTCAGTCTTCTAATGGGCCTGTGTCTCAGGGGTTTGGTCTATGAAGTATTTCTGCTCCTTCTCCAGGAGTAGAGTTCTTGTCTCTCCCGTCTCCCAGTCCCCTCTTAAGCCCCAGTGTTTCCAGTATATTTTCTGTTTTTTTTTCTTTCTTTTTTTTTTTTAATTTTTTGTTTGTTGCAGTAACATTGGTTTATAACATTGTATAAATTTCAGGTGTACATCATTATACTTCTATTTCTGCATAGATTACATCATGTTCACCACCAAAATACTAATTACAACCCATCACCACACACATGTACTGAATTATCCCTTTCACCCTCCTCCCTCCCCCCTTCCCCTCTGGTAACCACCAATCCAATCTCTGTCCCACAAAACCACAAAAACAATCTCTGTGTTTGTTTATTGTTGTTATTATCTACTACTTAATGAAGGAAATCATAAGGTATTTGACCTTCTCCCTCTGACTTATTTCACTTTGCCTTATACCCTCAATGTCCATCCATGTTGTCACAAATGGCTGGATTTCATCGTTTCTTATGGCTGAGTAGTATTCCATTGTGTATATATACCACAGCTTCTTTATCCATTCGTCCCTTGATGGGCACTTAGGTTGCTTCCGAGTCTTGGCTATTGTGAATAACACTGCAATGAACACAGGGGTGCATGTACCTTTACAAATTGGTGTTTTCAAGTTCTTTGGATAAATACCCAGCATTGGAATAGCTGGATCATATGGTAGTTCTATTCTTGATTTTTTGAGGAAACTCCGTACTGTTTTCCATAGTGGCTGCACCAGTTTGCACTCCCACCAGCAGTGTATGAGAGTTCCCTTCTCTCCACATCCTCTCCAACACATGTTGTTTCCTGTCTTGTTAATTATAGCCATTCTGACGGGCGTGAGGTGATATCTCATTGTAGTTTTGATTTGCATTCCCTGATAGTTAGTGATTTTGAACATCTTTTCATGTGTCTGTTGGCCATCTGTATATCTTCTTTGGAGAAATGTCTGTTCAGGTCTTTTGCCCATTTTTTAATTGGGTTGTTAGTTTTTTTGTTGTTGAGATGCATGAGTTCTTTATATATTTTGGAGATTAAGCCCTTATCAGATGTATGGTTTGCAAATATCTTCTCCCAATTGTTAGGTTGTCTTTTCGTTTTGTTGATGGTTTCCTTTGCTGTGCAGAAGCTTTTTAGTTTGATGTAGTCCCATTTGTTTATGTTTTCTATTGTTTCTCCTGCCCGGTCAGACATGGTGTTTGAAAAGATGTCGCTAAGACCGATGTCGAAGAGCGTACTGCCTATGTTTTCTTCTAGAAGTTTCACAGTTTCAGGTCTTACATTCAAGTCTTTAATCCATTTGGAGTTAATTTTTGTGTATGATGTAAGGTAAGGGTCTACTTTCATTTTTTTGCATGTGGCTATCCAGTTTTCCCAACACCATTTGTTGAAGAGACTTTCTTTTCTCCATTGTATGTTCTTGGCTCCTTTGTCAAAGATTAGCTGTCCATAGATGTGTGGGTTTATTTCTGGGCTTTTGATTCTATTCCATTGATCTGTGTGTCTGTTTTTGTGCCAGTACCATGCTGTTTTGGTTACTATAGCTTTGTAGTATATTTTGAAATCAGGGAGTGTGATACCTCCAGCTTTGTTCTTTTTTCTCAGGATTCCTTTAGCTATTCGGGGTCTTTTGTTGTTCCATATAAATTTTAGGATTCTTTGTTCTATTTCTGTGAAAAATGTTGTTGCAACTTTGATAGGGATTGCATTGAATCTATAGATGGCTTTAGGAAGTATGGACATCTTAACTATGTTAATTCTTCCAATCCAGGAGCACAGAATATCTTTCCATTTCTTTGTGTCTTCTTCAATTTCTTTCAGCAATGTTTTATAGTTTTCAGTGTACAGATCTTTCACCTCTTTGGTTAAGTTTATTCCTAGGTATTTTATTCTTTTTGTTGCAGTTGTAAATGGGATGGTATTCTTAATTTCTTTTTCTGCTACTTCGTTGTTAGTGTACAGAAATGCAACTGATTTTTGTATGTTGATTTTGTATCCTGCAACTTTACCATATTTGTTTTTTTTTTTTTTAATTTTTTCCCCCAAAGCCCCAGGAGATAGTTGTATGTCATAGGTGCACATCCTTCTAGTTGCTGTATGTGGGACGTGGCCTCAGCATGGCCGGAGAAGTGGTGCGTCGGTGTGCGCCCGGGATCCGAACCCGGGCCGCCAGCAGCGGAGCGCACGCACTTAACCGCTAAGCCACCGGGCCGGCCCACCATATTTGTTTATTACTTCTAAAAGTTTTCTGGTGGTTTCTTTAGGGTTTTCTGTATATAAAATCATGTCATCTGCAAATAGTGACAGTTTCACTTCTTCCTTTCCTATTTGGATCCCTTTTATTTCTTTCTCTTGCCTGATTGCTCTGGCTAGGACTTCCAGTACTATGTTAAATAGGAGTGGTGACCGTGTGCATCCTTGTCTGGTTCCTGTTCTTAGAGGGATAGCTTTCAGTTTTTCACCATTGAGGATGATATTAGCTGTGGGTGTCTCATATATGGTCTTTATTATGTTGAGGTACTTTCCTTCTATACCCATTTTATTCAGAGTTTTTATCATAAATGGATGCTGTATCTTGTCAAATGCTTTCTCTGCATCTATTGAGATGATCATGTGATTTTTATTCTTCATTTTATTAATGTGGTGTATCACGTTGATGGATTTGCGAATGTTAAACCATCCCTGCATACCTGGAATAAATCCCACTTGATCATGGTGTATAATCTTTTTAACATATTGTTGTATGCGATTTGCTAGTATTTTGTTGAGGATTTTTGCATCCATGTTCATCAGTGATATTGGCCTGTAATTTTCTTTTTCAGACATGTGAATTTAAATTTGCGACTCCCAAGTAAAACTTTCAGATAAATCCTCCTTTGCCAATTGCTCAGTATACACGTAGCAGCCCCCATTCATTCATTCAATAAACATTTAGTGATGCTCCTAAAAGTCCAGGCTCTGGGCTAGGAACTGGGGATGAACGAGTGAGTGAATGTGTGAATGAATGAATGCCACCCTCTGTCTAGGGTGCACTTCCATACCACGTTTTTCATTCTCCTTGTGACACTTGCAATTACTAAATGTCTCTTTCCCTGTTAGAATGTAAGCCCATGCACGTGTGCATAGATTGTTTCTGTCTTATTTATCACTCCAAGCCAGCCCCTGGCACAGCCCCAGGCACATCCATATTTGTTATATGGAGGATCGTTGGTTGGAAGGAAGGAGGGATTGGTGAATAAATGAGTGAACAAATGCACAGGTGAGAGATAGTGGGTTTCACCAAATATTTTTTCATTTCCTTACTTATTCATTTTTATGTATATTTTCATTCTCCTGTATTCATTCATTTATAGCTTGCCTTATTCCAGAAAGGATTTAAAGCATCTTCCTCAGAGGTGGAAGTTTTAATTTTTGGCCCCAAAGCAAACATTTCAGAATGTGTTCTCATATCCTTAGTTCATCATAATTCAGAATTGGACAACATTTCCTGAATACCTGCCCAGGCAAGGCGGGTCATGGAGGGATCATGAAGCAGGATTCTTGCCCTCCAGATGCTGAGTATGGTGATGTGAAAGACATATCCCCGAGTGACAACAGTTCTGGGGAAAATGAAGGGATTCATCCAAGGAACACCTAATGCACTGGAAACAAAGGGGAAGGAAGGGCATTTGTCTGAGCAGAACCAATCCTGTCTTGTTCTTTGTGTATCCCCCACAGTGCTGGCCATTCAGCAATTGCTCAGTACTTTTCAGAGATTTTATTAACATATGGGGAAATTAAGTGCCACTTAGGACAAAGATTTATTTTCTTAGTGTCCATGGAAACCAACTACTTCAGTTGCCCATTTTGCTGGAAGGCAGTGGGCAGAAATAAATACATTGTGGGAATTCTTTTGACTCCTTTTATTGCAAGCCATAATAAGCACGAATAATCTGTCAGTCTGTGGGCTGGGTGCTGGGATGATGTTGAAGTAAACACAGTCTAGCGTAGACAAGTCAACAGGTGATCATAATACAATGTAATAAGAGTAGTGACTGAGGTCCATGCCGGGGGTGCCGTGGGAGTAAAGAGGAGGGCCACTTACTCTGGGCCAGCAGCTTCAAGGAAGCTGCTTGAAAAACCAGTAGGACTTAGCCAAGAGAAGAAGGAAGTGAAGAGGATGTTCCAGACAGACAGACTCTTCTGAACAGTGGCCAGGGGACATGAAAGGACATAGCATGTTTGGGAAACTCTGAGTCATTCCATTTCATTGCAGCATGGGGTGTGTGGAGGAGGGGGATCACAGAGAAATCAAGAGGTGAAGCCAGAGATCTAGCATGTGCTAGATCATGAATGACTTTATGAGTTGTACTAAGGAGTTCAGATTTTATTTCAACTGCAATAGAGAAGCAGACACTGCAGAATTCTTAAGCAGGAAAGTGACATGACCAAATACATGTTCTAGAAAGATCTCTTGGGCATGACACAGAGTGGTTAGAGAAAGGAAAGGCTGGTGGTGGGGATCACTTAGCAGACTGTTACACTGCAGCAGGAAGGTACGAGGCCTGGACTAAGGCAGCGACACTGGGAATAGTGAGGACAGATGGCTTCAAAACTACTGCAGAAATATCTGTGAAAAACAGAAACTGCTCAAGAGAGAAGCCAGCAATGGGTCTTCTGGTTTTCAGTTTAAACTACCCTTCCCTGGTTCCTGCATTTCATCAGCCTCTGCCGCTGGAACCCATTTCATTTCAGATGGTTTTAGAACTCTCTCTTACTGGCAAGAGAAAAAGCCACCCTTAAGTATGACTTTATAAGCAAATCTAACCCTTTTCCTTTTAAGCTCATCCATCAAAAGTGAACCCTTTCACCTTAGCTTTCGGCAGGGAGATTTTTCTCTGAATTTTCTTAATCAGCAGGGGTGAGCTGACGGCAGTTCTGCAGCTCAAGTCTATTCAAAGTTGCTCCTTCAAAGTGCCAGGGGCCCTGCTGTTGGCCTGAAACTACACACAAGGGTTTTCACCCCTCTGCACCCTGGATCACCTGGGGGGCTTTAACTTCTGCCCTTTTGTACTTCTGTTTTCAGAGCTGCTCCGGTGTCTGCTGTTTCTCAAAATAATCCTGATGCCAGAGAGGCATATTTTGGGGTGGCACATTGACAAGAGATTCTCACATACTGAGGTATACGGGGTAACTATTTGGGTTCAAAACTGATTCGGCTTGAACTGAAAAGCCTGACTTATGGCCTATCAAACACACATTGTACATCTGCTTAGCCATTAAAGAATGTACTCTCCTACAACAACAATACTTACTTCCCCTCCTAAGCCCTATTGGTAACGCCCTATTGGTAACGCCCGGATTAGTTCCTTTCCTGACATCATGGTCACGTTGACCTGCTAATTTGCAACTGAATACCTTTTGAAATTTTGGTGAAAATGTATCCTGGGTGTGTTTAATGAATGTTCCTTGCTCTAAAAAGTTATAAGACTGTATTGAAAACCCTGGTTCTCCAGATGCTTTCTAAAGTCTTCCTGGGTTATAACCCTCACTCTGGCTCAAGTAATCTCACCTTATTTCTCTTATCTGTAGAATGGTTATTGGTTATTTTGCATCGACAGCATTCTGCTACCCTTCATGCTCATCTTAGTTTCTCCAGCAGCGGCCCAGTAAATTAGACGGGCCAAAGAGAGATTAATGAGAAAAACAAGCAGAAGTTTATTAACGTGCATATCACACACGGACACATGGGAGCACTGAGCGATGAGTAACTCAAAGTGGGGCTTAGAATTTGGGTTTGAATACCAACAAAATGAAAAGGGGTTTGGGGCTTCTGGGAAGGAGGCAAGTTTGGGGAAGGTGACTAGGAAAACTATGGTAAACAGGGTTGTTTAGCAAGGTTTGTTCTACAGATTTAAATTGGTGCCTTCTCCATTGACAAGAGTTATTAAGAGTCCTCCTTTTAGTGGTACGAGAAAGTAAGACATCTCGACAGAAGGAAATTTCCTTTATGAAAGGAAAATTAATGTACTTTCTTTGGAGTTTTTCCTGAATCTGCTGGTTCTCAATAGCCTTTAGTTCAAAATAATCCATATGCCAAAAAGGAATATTTTGGGGTGGCATATTCTGATATCCTTCAATCGCATAAACCCGGGGTGAAGCCTGAAAGAGCCCACAGACCTGCAGGAGTTCTGTTTTCACCCTAAACAATTCTGCTAATCTTGTCCTCTCTTCTCCAATATGTCAATGTTGATTTCAATACAAAACTAATGTTTATGAATCACCAAACGAATTTTACCCCAAGAAGACGGTCCATACTTATTTCTGTAGCTTCTTGATCCCACTGACACCCTAGTGTGTACACTGGAGATGATAATGATGTTGATGATGACTACTCTGGTGATGGTGAGTATTGTGTACATAACCCAGGTTGAGGTAGAAGTGGGGGCAGAATATACCACCCCAAAATATGCCTCTTTGGCATAAGGATTACTTTTGGCTGATTATTTTTAAGACACAGCAGATACAGGAAAAGCTCTGAAAACTGAGTACAAGTTACCCTTTTGTAAGAGATATTTACATTTATAAGGGGAATCTCCATGTGTAAGGATGTCTCCCTCCTTGTTCAGGAAGAGAAGGATGACTCTAAACCACAAGAGACTCTTATCAACAGAGAAGGCAACGACTTAAATCTACACAGCAATCTTACCCTTGTTTACCGTGCTTTTCCTAGTGACCTCTCGTAACTGGCCTCCAGCACCACCCCTCCCCTGCAAAACATCTTCTTTTGTCTTTAGCTGAAGACATTGTTTAAGATGGTGGCTTAGGTCATTTCAGAGAGTTATTCAGTTTTCCTAGGTATCTCCCATGTATACAGGAGGTATACATATTACTATACTTTTGTTTGAGTGGCTATGTCTTATTACATGTGCAGTGGAAAGTGCATAGAATTGTGTGGCCTTGGGAAATACGTTTAACTTCTTGGAGATTCTGTTTGTTTACCCGTAAAATGGGACAGAAATATCAAATTTAATGTTGTTATTAGGATGAGAGATATTCTATATGCCTGGCACCTGATAGATACTCAATAAATGCTGGTGACTATTACTATAGAATTCCCTAATATCCACCAAAACTTTGTAACCACAGGCCCTCTAGGACCAGTTAAAACGTACGCCATCTTATCAACACAAGGTTTTTCAGAGGCAAGCCAAAAATTTGCAAGTCACGTAGCCAGAGCATGCACAAGGAGAAAATCTTGACCTGAAATGATAGTGGAACCAAAGATTCTCCCCATCCACAGAACAAAAGGACTGGCGCACAACTGGAACTTGAAAGTCAGACTCTTATCAGAAGTGAGCTGGTCTGTTGTCTAGGAAGATCTGGTGTTAAAGCCCCTTTCACACCTTACCATAAGTGTTTAAAGCCCTTCAATCAAAACCTGCCCCATCAGTGTTTCCAGGTACCAGCCTGTTCTCCATAACCTCTTAAATTTCACCCCAAACCCTTAATCTGGGAGACAGATCTGAGAGCTTTGCCTCCTGTCTTCTTGCTGCTCGACCTCGCAATAAAGCCTTATGTTTTCTCAAAAGCTGATGCTGTAATGATTGGCTTTTTTTATGCACATTGGGCAGAGAAACCCATCTTTGTGGGCTAACAACTTGTCTTGCTATAAGGTGGAGAATTGGCAGCTGATGTCTGCTTCATATTCGTGACCCTCTCAACTGGGATCCTTCTTTAGGCGTCTCTGAGGCCCCTCAGCTCAGGGCCTGGTGCAGAGTAGATCTCTTAGATGAACACATTGTAAAATCCCCTCTGGTACAGCTGGCGCATAGGGAGACCCAGCAATCAAACATACTGATTACTCACTAATAAGATCACGCACGGGGTCTCATTTTCTTGTGTCACCGTGAGAGAGCTAGTTAAGGGCGAGGCCTAGTGTGAGGACAGCCAGGTAACAAAGCACACTGCCACCAGTAGAGACACTGTGAGTGCCTGAACCAGAAGCTATGGGAGTCCAGTGGCCTCCTCTGCAGCCATAGGGCTCACGTGTCTTCTACTGGTAAGCCCCAGGAATGCTCTGAACAACAGAATCCTGCATCAGGAGAGAGTAACTGGCATTTTCCACTGCTCTTAGGCAACTGGGCTTCTCCTGTTCCAAGTCCCCTTCCCTTTAGAGTGCAGACGCCTGGAGAGCAAAGGTGGAGCCTGTCTGAACTAAAGTTGGGGGAACATGTGCTTAAGCAGTCCCCACCCCCCAGCCAGTGCCTAGGAGAACCTGGGGCAGCTGCAGAGCCATCTGTTCAAAGTATGGAAAAGGAGGATGGTCATGTCACGTGGAACCTTCAGGCCTGGCTGCCCCACATTGCTGCATGTTCCCAGGGGTGTTGCAAATGGCTAATATCTTGTTGATCCCAAACACCAGGGGTTCAGTAACTGAGGGAGCTATAAACTTTCAAGATTTCTGAGGAGGAGGCGGAAGGAGGAGGTCATCATCTCCCCCCTCCTGCATGGGCCACAGTTTTATGACAGTGATTGACAGCTCACACACTTTGGAGGCAGCAGTGCTACATTCCAGTCCCACCACTGACACATGGTTGCTTTGTGGCCTTGGGCAAAGTACTCAATCTCTCTGTGCCTTTATTCCTTCAACTATACGATTGCATTAATGATACCTTGGGGGTTA
Organism: Ceratotherium simum simum; assembly: GCF_057802395.1. NCBI lineage: Eukaryota > Metazoa > Chordata > Mammalia > Perissodactyla > Rhinocerotidae > Ceratotherium > Ceratotherium simum. Next base: position 29,576,807 of record NC_141914.1, on the reverse strand, counting down.
GAATTTGCTACCCCAAAATGTGTCTCTTTGGTTTGATTATTTTTAGGAACAAAAGACTCAGAAAGAAACTTTGACCTTCTCCCCTAACTTCCTAAGAGAATTAAGATAACAAGCCTGTCCCAGGAAGGAGCTATCGCCATAGATAACTCTAGGTGTGATAGACAGGAAGGCATCCAGCAAGCCCCATTTTTATCAAAGTTCTCTCTCTATAGATGGCCCAGGAAATATTTATTTACCAAACATTTGCTTTTCTGTCTCCATGTAAATTGCCTTCCTCCCCTTTGAAGTCCCAAACCACTACCCCCAACATCCTCCTTTGTCTTTAGCTGATGGTGTTATTTAAGGTAGTGGCTTCAGCCGTTTTGGTGAGTTACTCAGTTTTCCTGAGTTTTTCCCATGTACACGTGGTATTAAACTTTGTTTGATTTTCTCCTGTTCTTCTGTCTCATGTCAATTTAATTCTTAGATGAGCCAGAAGAACCTAGAGGGTAGATGAATTGTCTTCCTCCTCGACAATACCAACAACCTCCTGGGACTGTGGTAAGGAGTTGAGGTAGTCCACTTAAAACCCTGCACACAATGCCACAGCAAGTTTGCAGGAAGTTTTCTTCTAAAGCTGGTTATATTTACGGGCTTCCCTTGGCCTGAAATGCCTCTCCTTGTCCCGAAATGCCTCTCCCTGTCCCATCTCTACCAGCAAACTCTTCCTAGTTTTCAGACTCCATGAGAAAATTCCCCTCTTCTGTGATGCCTTCCACAGCTCCTGCAAAGCTGCCTCCCCTTCTCTAAGCCCCGAGAGCCCCCTGAAGGAACAGTTGTTCCTTGAACAACCGTTGACTGAGTGGAGTCTGGGTACTAGGGACTAGGCTAAATGTTACGGATGCAAAGGTTAAAATAAAAGTTGTCCTTTCCCTCAAGGAGATCATAATCTGGTGGTGAAACTGATCAGAAACAATTACAATCCAGTTGGAAAATTGCCACCTTCATGGGTTTGGAGAGCACTGGGGAAGGAGAGTCACCACAAATGCTGATCAATTGCATTGTGATTTTGTCTATAAGTCTGTTTTCTTAGCTAGACTTCGAGCTGCTCAAGAGTGGTAGCATTCATCTTTATATCCCTCACTGTGCTAAGCAATAAATGGGTGTTGCCTATGAATGCATGAATGGATGAACAAATGATTGCATGTTGAAAGCCTACTGCAACGGTGGGGTCTTAAGCACATCTGCAGGGCCTGAGGCCCAGGCTTTCCTTCAGGGTGCTGCATGCTTAATGGAGACCTGCTCTGCACCCCTACTAGATTTCCGGGCTTCATACAATAGTTCTGGTCCTGACTCTACTGATGATCATGTGTCTAAGCCTCAACTTCTGCATCTATAAGGATGATAATGATGATTATAACTGCTCTGTCTAGCTCATGGCAGTGTTGGGAGGTTCACATGGGATTCACTCTTTCAACAAATATTCATTGAGCACACCCTTTTACCTTCTCCATGTAACATGGCCCAGCAGGAGAAAGCAAAGTGTGAGGATGCTGGACCCAGATGAAAAGACAAGGTGATGTCAGAGGGAAGACAGGGAGCTGACAAAGCTAGAATGTGACAACCCCGAACAAGACCAGCGTCACCAGTGGGGTCTTGGGATTCTGCCCGGGGGTCAAAGCCTCTGATTTACCCTTCTCCTGGCTAGAGCTACTCACAGCCTGTGCTCCATAGACTTGTCATATCTGTTAGAGGAAATGTATTTATTTATTTATTTATTTATTTATTTATTTATTTATTTATTTATTTATTTATTGTGAGGAGGACCAGACCTGAGCTAACATCCAATGCCAATCCTCCTCTTTTTTGCTGAGGAAGACTGGCCCCGGGCTAACATCCGTGCCTGTCTTCCTCTACTTTATATGGGATGCCGCCACAGCATGGCCTAAGAAGCGGTATGTCGGTGCACGCCCAGGATCCGAACCGGCGAACCCCGGACCGCCGCAGCGGAGCGCACACACTTAACCGCTTGCGCCACCCGGCCAGCGCCTGTTAGAGGAAATTTAAATGTAAACTTGTAAGATGGGGATACATTGAGGGGCTTAATGGGGAGTTCTTTCCAAAGTGTACCTGTTTCCTCCTTCGTGTCTTTATCTTTCAGGAAGAAAGAAAGGAAGGAAGAAGGAAAGAATAAGAAGGATGGGAGGGAGTGAGGGAGGGGGGAAAAGGAAGAAGGAAAGAATATTTTTGTGCCTAAGAGAACCAGCCATCAACAGATGACAAATACTTGTTTCACGTCCCTTTGTGACGGGCATTACGCTGAACGCTGGGGCGGGGAGTGAGGCAGTGGAGAAGGCGTGTAAGGAAATGAATCAGCTACTCCTTTCAGGAAGCTCACATTAATGTAGGGGAGGACAAGACATGAACATGCATAGCTCTCATGGGAGAGAGAGAGGTATCTTATCTTCATCTTTTTGTTGATAGCTTGCTTTATACTAGAAGGTATTATTACGTAAAATATAACAAGGGGGCATAATTTAAAAGAAAGAATGAAAGGAACAAAATAAGGGTAAGGGTATAGAATGGGGCCAGGAATGATTCGAAACTAGGTGAACCAGCAATAAAAACACATATGCTAAGAGGGTAAACCACAAACTTGCCTCTAAACTTTCTAGGGCTAGTGGGAAAGGCAATCTGGTCAGTGAGCCAGTTCATGGTGCCCATAAAATAAAAACTGACCCGTTGCTCAGGGGTGATTCTGGCCTCTCTCCTCAGGGTCTTAATTAAGAGAGCACCGAGTGAGGAAATGAGCCACGTCCTCACAACATCTCTCTGACAAGGATTCTCACAGGATGTGTTCTTATGTGTGTCTCAGTGCAGACTCTCGGCTTACCTCATCCCTGCCCCCATGGCTATTCCATCCTCGGGATTGAGCACAGAGTAAAATGTGGTGTTAGATTAGGGCACTTAGCATTCTGGAAAGGGAGAAATGCTGGCCAGTCCAGGGAGAGAGGGAAGGGTGAGATTTGGGCAAGGGGAGAGGTGCTGCAGTATGCTAAGCGAGCACAGGCAGAAGGGTGAGGATGTGCAGGGCGATGAAGAACAAATATTAGGCTACAGAGGATCACCCTTTCCCTCCTCCCGGCCTCCATCAGCAGGAGGAAAGAGGGGGCCCTAGTGTTCTATATGCTCCCGTCTCAAACCCACAGGGAAAGTCTCTCCCGAGGGAAAGTCTAGGTCTTTTTTCCAGTGTGGCCAGCAGGAAGGCAGAGGCCACTGTAGGCCTGAGCCTGTGAGTACCTCATCTCTAGGATAATATGGTGGCAGTGGAAAGGGGAAATATTGGGGATGAGATTGGAGAAGTGGTTCTCTACTAGGGGCAATTCTGCCCTCCAGGGAGTGTTTGGCAGTGTCTAGAGACAATTTTGTTTGTCACAACTGGGGAGGAGATGCTACTGGAATCTAGTGAATAGAGGCCAAGGATGAAGCTAAACATCCTACAATGCAAAATACAGCCTAGACAACAGAGTGTTATCTGGTCTACAATGTTAGTAGGACTGAGGTTGAGGGCCCCTGGATTAGGGGGAAAGAAAAGACTATATGGTGGAGACAGAGATCTCTGCCAATCCCTTCAGTCTCAGTGTGCTGAGAGTCAGGAGACTCAGGTTCCACCCAAAAGATAATGTGTAAGATGATGATGGTGGTGATGATGACAACAATGATGACTTCATTTGTCCACACCGTAGTTCCTAATGGAGTCTCACACACATTTCCCCCCATAACCTTCAGGCAATATGGACCCTCATTATGGAAGGGGAGACTGGAGCCCAGAGAACATAAGTGACTTCTTCAATATCTGCTTTAAGCTGTAGTATTTGTTTCTTGTTTCTTCTTTTCCTCCTCCTCCTCCTTCCGGAATGTCAGTGTCTGACTGCCCTCTTCCCCCAGCCACTTACGTTGGGAGAATTCTCTAATGTATAAATCTGGAAGCTGAAGAGGGCAAATACTTACTTTCCCAGTCTTCCTTGAGGATAGAGTGTGGGCCAATCAGCCTCACCCATCTTGGACTTTGAATTAGGAATTAGTGACCATAGTGAAGCAGGAGCATGGGCAGATTCTTTCTTGCAGTGGTGATGGTGGTGGTGGTGATGGTGGTGGTGGTGATGGTGGGGGTGGTGATTGTCGTGGTGGTGGTGGTGGTGGTGATGGTGGTGGTGGTGGTAGTGGTGGTGGTAGTGGTGATTGTCACGGTGGTGGTGATCATGGTGGTTGTGTGGCAGGTGATGCTGGTAGTGGTTGTGGTAGTGATGATGATTGTCATGGTGGTGGTTGTGGTAGTGGTGGTGGCAGTGGCATCTAGTGCCCAAGGCTGGTGATATTACAAGTGAGCTGATATTACGAGTGATATTACTGAGCTGTCTGGTTTTGGCAGTGGAGAAGGCAGCAGCCTTCTCTCCAGGCTGGTTTTGTTCCTGTAGTTCCGGCAATGGTTCTGGCTGCATAGTAACCTTTCGTTTCTGTCTGTTTCCCAGTCATTCTGGCTGGGTACGCGGTAAGCTCTGTGATATCCTCACAACATTCCTTCTCAGCTTCAATGGGCCAGAATCAGGTTTTGTTGCCTACGAGGAAGAATCCCGACTGCTACATTCTGGTGTATGACCTTGAGCAGATGCAGAGGACTTAGCTCTCACTAGAGCTCAAACATGAATCTAACGGGACCTGTGCAGGGGCCAAATCAGAATCTCAGGTACTGCTCAGAATGGCTCATCTCCTCCAACAATGAGGCTGTGCCACTCATTCAAGTCCTGCATGGCCGGCTCCTTCTTCCCCTAGGATGGGTGCTCTCCCCAGGGGCTCCTTTTCCCAGGGCCTCTTAACAACCCCTGCCCTCAAACTTTCCTTGGGCCATAGCTCCCAAGTTTGCAGGATGAACCCTGGTGTGTATAACTCCACCTGTGGATACCACTTGAATTCTTTTCCCAGAATCCATGTTATCCCCCACACCACCTATCATTTCTAAAATTCTCCTTTTTGAGCTGAGACCCACTGTCACATATGAATTTGCTGTTGAGGTCAGTGCAGTGTCCAGGCAGCCCATCCCAGACTACCGCTTACTAGAGGCCAGCAGCCTGTGGATAGAGAGGGGACCCGAAAGGGAGCCCCCTCTCTGCAGGGAGTGCCAGGCTCCTTCTCAGCCTCCCCTGGGGAGAGAGTTAGCAAGGAAGGAATCGGCTGGCTCTGAGGAGCAGCGCTCCATCCCCGGAGACTTCTAGCCACTTATCAGCGAGTCTGTGAGGCACACGGCCTAGCTGCCCCTAGAGCAGGTGGAGTCGTGTTTCTTCTGGGCACTGAGGCCTGGCACGCAGCCCCGAGCTGTGAAGGCAGCGTGACACCAAATCCCTCCCTTGTGATACCGGGGCAGTGAAGACAGAACCGGAAAGACAAGCTCCCGCGGCTCCCGGAGGGGCCCAAGGAAACTGTCTAGAGGGAGGAGAATCTCTTCACTCCTATCACACAGACGGCCATGAGCTCTAAGCCTCAGATGGGGCAAAGCAAACCTAGCAGGGGCTTTGTTTACGTCCTACTCAGTCACTGCAGCCTTGGCGGAGTCATGGGGCAGGGGAGAGGAGCGGGGCCTGCACATTCCTCCTCGGGGTGGAGGGGCAACGGGGGCCCTGGCCGGTGAGGGAGCCCATGGTCCTCTTGCCAGTTGCTCATGGTGTCCCCTCCCTGGGAGCCCCCATTCCAGCCTGTGACATAGGCTTCCCTCCCTTTTGAGGTTTCCCCTGAAACTGTTTTCTCTTTACTTCCTTCGATAATAGGTTCCACCATGTCACGTTGAGATAATTAGAAATGGCTTTCCCACCCTTCCCAGAAACACCTAAGAAGGGATTTTACAACGCTGCGTTGTGGAATGGCTTTGGTGTCTTTGGGATATAGAATTTAAAAACATTTATATAATCAAGTCTATCAATCTCTTCTTTTATTGTAACTGCCTTGGTGTCATGTTAAGAGAAGCTTTCCCTGTCTCAAGATTACATTAACAGTCTCAATTTTTTCTTCTAGTAATTTTTTTATAGTTCTCTCTATGAGAAAGAGTTTGTACTATTATTATACCCATTTTATGGATGAGAAAACTGAGATTCAAAAAGGTTAAGTTGCCCATAATTGCACAACTGACAAGTAGGATTTGAATCCAGGACCTTCTATTTCCAAAGCTGGTGCTCCTTCCATTACATCATGCTGCCTCCACCTGGGCGTCACAGAGGGCTTGGCATATGGTAGGTATTTCATTTTAGTCCTCATTCTGTGTCAATAATGTGATATACCAAAATTAATTTGTCTGTGGACTGTATCGGTAGAAGTGTTCTGCCTGGAGCAAGGAAGGAAGCAGTCCTATTCCTGGAACATGGGGCTCGGAGGAGCCAGGCAGGCCAAGTTCAATTCCAATCCACTGTCTTCTGCTGCCTCCTAGGCCGACCCACCCTGGGCATCTTGCTTCTCCTGTAAAACATGAACAATGGTAGGTACTTCATATTGGTGGTTATAGTGATTAAATGAGGTAATGTAGAGAAAGCAATCCGCACAAAGTCCGGCACTTAGGAACTGCTCACCAAATGCTGGTTTCCCTTGCCTCAGGGCTCCAAACCTCAGAAGGACTTGCCCAAGCGGAACATACTCAAATGAGGGCATCAGGCTGAGAGAGGGGAGCACTTCAAAACTCAGTCACCTGAGGAGCATCACCTGGAGATGTTCAGCCTGGAGAGCGTTCATAGCCCACGGCACCAGAGCTGCAAAACAGGGTCCTCCATGGCCCCGGAGTCCGGAGCTCTTTCCAAAACCACCTGGGACCCAGAGGCTTCCCGGAACCCACTTTTCTCCTGGGCCCTGGCATGGCTTTTTCTAGGCAATGCTAGAGAAAATAACAAAGGTCCGGACGCAAGTCATTTGTGATTACTGATTTAATAATATTTTAAAAACTCTATTAACAAAAGTTAATAAAATAATAAAAATATAATAAGATAAATTAATAAAAATTGACATTCAACCTGGAAGACTCTCTCCTAATGTTGTTTTAACAAGCATTCACTTCATGTACGTTGATGTGTTTTGAGGGTTTTCTCTGAAACATAAAAATCTGAGGCTAGCTCTCCAGTGGTTGGCCTGGCAGGACCCTGTACCCATTCTCCCGGTGGACCCTCTGCTCTATTCACAGCCACAGAGAGCCCTACTTCCCCTCTAAGTCCTTTCGCAAGCAACCAAGTCACCAGACTGGGGAAGAAAACGTAGGAGACTCACCCCGCAACCCACACTCCATCTTGGTGATCCCACTTTAAGCATTTGACACACTGCAGGACAAATGACATATTTAAAATATCACGTGCATCCTCCTTCTCCTGAAACCACGATTTCTTGCTAATCCCCACACTGCAGAATGGAGTACGTTCCATTTCCTAGAAACACAGCCTTTGCCTATTCAGCAAGGAGAGGCTTTCAGCCCAAGAACTACGTCTGGGGAGTCCCAGCTGCTGCCTCACTCAGCAGACAGCAATCTCCATAAAGTTGCGGGAGTCCTCCCCACCCTGTCCTTAATACACACTCAGGCATACCCATTCCATTAAACTGTGCTTGGTGTTTCACAGAGAACAGGGCTTCTCCCACTACACGGCTTAATACTCTTACTGCCAAACTTAATTATCACAGTAACTCAAGCTCACATTAAAAGCGAGAGATGGGGCCACTTTATCCTTATCATGAATTAGTAATCTTTCCCTCTGGAGATGCCTTCCCCGAAAATGCTCACTGAAGGGATCTACGTTGAATTAACTGTATCCACAAGAAGCTCCCGCCTCCTGTGAGTGTTGTGGGCTTCTGTTTGGAGTGGATGAGATCATCCACCTTCCTCCTTCCTTCCTTCTCTCTCTCTCCAGGTCAGGTTGGGGTCCTGGTCAGGGAAATCGTGTGCCCCACTAAGCGCCTCCTGGAAATTAAGAGCTACGATAGGGGCAAAAGCGCTGGACTTTAAGAGCCGACTCCACCACTGAAGCCGTGGGACCCTGGTGAGCAAGTCACAATCTCTCTGAACCTCAATTCTTCGTCTGCAAAATGGGGAGTCCTACCTACCTCATTGGGTTGTTATGGGTATCAGAAGAGGAGAAAAAGCCATGAAAGCTTCAAAAACCGTGAACTCTCATAAAATGTTGTTGATTTCTATTAAGTGGCCTCTGGGTTGTAAACTGGAGTGTGTGGGGGTGCTGCCCAGGTGTCAGGAGCCACCAGGTTTCTACTTAAAACACTGAAAAAAAAATCCTATCCCTCAGCAACTCTCAGTCCTGGTAAAGCAAAAAGTTCCGTCTATTAGCACAATAAGAGTAAAGAAAATAACAATATTAATAACCATAATGATAATGATAACAGCTGGTATTTGTCGAGTGCTTCTTACGTGGCAGGGACTGTCCCAAGAGCATCATATATGTTTAACTCCTGTATTCCTCTATTGTGGTCTCCTGGAGCTAGCTAGTACAGTCCTGGGAGAGCGATTGTTAAATGTCCAGGGATTTTCTGAGCCATTGTTAAACAATTCATAAGTGAAAATTGACCATGATGGGAGTATTTACACCAGAGAAATCGGCAAATGCTACAAATCAGGGCTATTTGTTCACTTACTTATTTATTGAACCAATTTACCAGGAAGTATATAGTCTCCATTTTTTTTACAGCTGGGAAACTGAGGCCCAGAGAGATTAGATGAAGATAATAACCGTTTGATGTTGAAATGTTCAACATGCATTGCTGCTGCTTCTCCTCTTCCTTCTTCTTCTAATCTCCCATTTATTTTCTATTTTCCTCCATAGGTATTTCATTAAAAACAACAACAGAGGGCCAGCCCTGTGGCCACGTGGCTAAAGTTCTGCGCGCTCTGCGTCAGCAGCCCGGGTTCGTGGGTTCGGATCCCGGGCGTGGACCTACTCGACTTGTCAGCCATGCTGTGGAGGCATCCCATATACAAAATAGAGGAAGATTGGCACAGATGTTAGCTCAGGGCAAATCTTCCTCAAGCAAAAAGCAACAACAACAACAACAACCCATTTCTCGCACATCCCATGGATCAGACACTAGTGCTAGGAGCCTTGGAGCCTTGGATACCTGGTTTCAATAGTTAAAGAGGAAGAAATACATGTAAACAAATGGTTCTCAATCTGGCTACACATCAGAATCGCCTAGAGAACGTTTTAAAGACACCAACAGCCTGTGCCCCTTACCAGCTGTTGATCCATCTGATTAATCATCAGCATCTCTAAGGGCCAGAGAAGGGAGTGACTCGTTCAAATTATTGCTGAATGGGACTAGAACCCACAGTTTTAAAGTTTGACTTCAGATTTCTTTCTACTATCCCCAACAATCAATCAGTCAACCAATCAATATTTGATATGTTAGTGCCTTCCACACATTAAGTGCCCAAACCCACACATGTAAAAAGCAAACTTCATGCATTAATCTTCCAAAATTATTCTTTCCTCAGGAAAAAAGTCATTCCTCCTAAGAAGAGCTCACTCAAGTCATGGGAAGGTCATGCACTGAAAGAAACGATCAGGCCACGTGGTATGCTCAGTTTACAAAGCTTTCAAAATGACCTGCCTAAAAATTACCCAAGAGGCACTGGAAAGTTCTGTAAAAACTGAAGCCCAGAGAAGCAATGACACATAGCAAATAAGTGCCAGAACCAAGGAGTGATTCCTGTGGAGGGCTCCTGCCACCCCACCCTGCTGCCCCTCCTCCCACACAGCCCCGTGGTCCTGGGGCCATCCCTCCTGAGCCCCGTGTACATCCAGCTTCCTCCCCTGGATGTGTATGCCCTTTTACCCCCTCCCTCCCCTCTTTCATTTCTCAGATATTTAATGATCACAGAGCACAGATCCTGACACCTAATTTGTGCTCAGTAAATACTAATTTGGGATGGATAAGTGGACAAATGACTGCATTCCTCATAACTCTGGGCTCTGGGGCTACAGGAATGAATGAGACATGGTCTGACCCTCAAGATGCTCAAAGTCTAGTTGGAGGCATGTCGGGTGGAGGAAAAAGCGTGGGATTGCACCAAGACAAATACGCACCAGAAACCTGGCTCCGCAGGGAAAGTGGGCAAAGGGCTTGAGTAGTCTGAGCCCCAGCTTCGTCCTCTGTAAAAGGGGGATGTTAATGCCCACATCATGCAGTTGTGGTGAAATTTAAATCATGTATAAAGTCATCTAGGAAGTTTCTCAGTGCATAGTAGGGATGCAATATTATTATTCATGTCTTAGACCAAGAGTTAGAAAGCCAAAGAGCCAAAAAGATACCGGTCTGAAGCTGAAGCTTCGTGTCAAGCGGTTGCTTGCCTCAAGGAGAAATCTAAAGCGTTCCTTGTGCCATCCTTTGTGGCAGCTTCTTCCTGCTCCACCAAGTCTGCTCCCAGGCCAGTCATGTCAGGGCCAGGCAGCCACACGCACACTTGCTGCTCTGCTGTCATAAATGGCTCAGAGATGCCCGGGTATTCCTAAATACACACAGACTCCTGGCCCAGACTTAGCTGGTAAATCTCTCCCCAGGGCACTGCCTGGCTTATCTCCTTACTCAAAGGAGGTTCTCAGCAAATGTTTGTTCGACAAAATTATCTTTTAAGTAAACACACACACACACCCTCTTCACCTTCATTTCCCTTCCGGGAATATACTCCTCTAAAATAAAAATGCCCAATTTAATGCATAATAATTGCCAGTTTTCTTTTGGTAATTTTCAGCTGCTGGAGTGGATAAGGAGGGATTGGCCAGTGGATTGCCCCCCCACCAACACACACACACACACTATTCTTTATGGCTATATTCTGGGTTTTTGTGGTTGTTTTTTACCACCACTACTATAACACTAACCACAATTTGTAAATATATATTTACATGTTTATAGTGTTTTCTACTGTTAGATTGTAAGCTTCTCAAGGGCAGCAGTCTTGCCTGTTTTATTCACCACAGACTCTTCAGAGCCGAGCACAAAGCCTGACACTTGGCAGCAGGTAGGAAACACGTGTTGGATGAATGTGTGGGTGATCAGTCTGGGCGGGCTTAGAAGCGGACCACAGTGCACCAGCTGAATGTACCAGGTATGGGGCACTGGCCTCCAAAGTGGCTGCTCACCCCGGGGCTGCATGAGATGATCTATTAGGGCACAAGAGGAAAATATTAGGACTTTTATCTGCATTTATTTTTACCTGAATAAAAAGGAAGAGAGAAATACCAAGTTTTCTGTTGTAGCCAGTTTATGGAGTGGACTAATCTCAATAGGGTACAAGCAGGAAACAGCTTCATTTTTCTCCCACCTCTGCCTTCAAACATGCCCTTTTGGATCTCCTTTTCCCTTCCTTGATGACAGCTCAGACAGCTACCTCAGCTTGTTGGTCACATATGAATGGTGTCATGTTCAGGTATTAAAAAGTCCAGGCCAGTCTAAATCAAACTTCAAAATCACATCCAATTAGATACTCTTGCTCTGCCCTGTCTCAGGCCTAACTCACGGCTTGAGGACCTGTAACAGGCAGGAGGGAGACAGGCCTGTTCTCGCATGCTTCCTCCACATGCTCCCCTCCTATTGCCGGCTCCTCCAGGTTGGGGGCAGGGAAGGGAGCATCAGAGGAAGAGGGACAAGGTCTTGCATGATTGTTATGCTGTTTTAATCTGGCTATTGGTGCCTTCTGTTGAGGTAGCCATCCACCAAATCCTGTCTGTTTCATGGGACGTGTTTGTGTGTTATTTGGAGATGTCCCTCCCTCTCCCTCTCCCCCCATGGATACCCACACACTGCACTCACTGTCTCTGTCATTAGCAACATGCTCTCTGAACGACCTCTTACAAAACCCCCTTCTTAGCTCCTGTAAGCCTCCAGCTTCAAAGGCCACCCTATTGGGAATGTCCCTCCAGATGCATCATCTCTGAGAGTCCTCTGGACCATCCCTTGGCCTGTGTGGACTCATGTGTCCTTGCCCAGCCGGACTGTGTCAGTGCAGGCTGCTCCCACCTCTGCCTCTTTTCTGGTCCTGCATCACAGGTGGCACCAACAAGCCTTTCACCTTCACTCCCTTCTGGGTATGTGGTAGGCTCTAGTGATTATGTACATCTTGGGATGCTCTGTAGTTTCTCTCAGGAAACTTTTCTCACAATGCCCCCCTATGATAAAGCTACTCTCAGGAGCTCAGCAAGCCTCAGGCCAGAGAGTGGGTTCCATAACTCTCTTTCTTGCAGACACTCCTGATCTTTTTGAATGGATCTCCCAAAGTCCCCTTACTTTGCTTGGAGTAAGGTAAGTGCCTTCTATTCCCTCTCACGGGAGCAAAAGACCTCTCTACTTTTATGAATTCCCTGACTTCAATAGCTTCTTTGAAATGTCTAGGTCTGATTTATCCAGGGGGTCTGATAAGCTCTTGATAAGTCTTTGCTGTCTTAAGTCCCATCTGAACATGTTTAGCAGCTTTCTTTAGAATGTAGGGATCCTTATTCCACATTCTCTTTGTATATATAATTGATAAACAAATAAACAAATAAATAAAACATGTTAGGAAGGGGTATTCAATTTTTTTACTGGTAGGTGCTCATTCAACAAAGCTTGGGAACTACTGGTCTCAAGAGTAGTTGCGGAAAGACATTTAGTGACATGCAGAACAAGATTTGGCAAAAATATTTTTGAAAATACAAAATTTTATGTCATGAATTAACAAATGATTTAATGCCACAGACATGTAACCAACATATGGCACAAGAATCTTTACAATTTGAAATGCAAACATAATTTTTTGAAATGAAGGGAGCAGAATGGACTGGCTTTGACATCTGATGAAAAGTCTCCAATAAATGCTCACACTCCATTGAAAAAGATATGATTTCTAAATATCTCCAAGGCCAATCTAAAAGATGTTCACATCTTGTTGCAGATTCCGGGTAACTAGACCAAGCAGACTTAGGACACCAACTTACATATACTTGATTTAACTTAAAAATAAATGTAGAACTAAATAGATGCTCCCTGGTGGGAAGCAAAGTAGAAAACATCAATGATCAGGCCAAATTGAGAATCCCTAGTCTCAGGGACCTGCTATGCAATCGTCACCCAGGGACCTGCTACAGAATCGTCACCCAGCAAGAGTGGCCCCAAAGGTGACAGGCCAGGGGAAATGTCTTGATAAGGCAGAGTACGAGAACAAGCATGACATAAAAACGTTTAAAAACAACACCCACTTTTGTTCTGGAAATATCTACCTACATTATAAAATATTGTGAATTAAGTGTTACAGTCTAAAGGAAAGGATTTTGAAAGGTAGAAAATTTGTCTTTTTACCCCTTGCCGGTAGTAGAGGACCTGGCACAATATGGTACTTCATATATGTGGGTGGATCAGATACCTGAACAATACACCAAGGAGACGCATGCCCCGGCTCAAACGACGTCTTTCCTTCAGGTTGTAGGAGATCAGGTCATTTTAATTACATCTCCCCTGAAAAACACTTCACTTGATCTTGAAAATCACAAATGGTGACATTTGTAGCCTTCTTAAAATGCCAATAAATTGTTGACATTTCTATAAACAGAAGCCAGACCCCAGGGAACTTATTTCCAATCTAGTCCCTCCAGCTTCAGCAGGAGCATTGACTCTGCTTGCCGACAGGAAGTGCTAAGAAGACATGTTTAATAAGTGAGATCACATAACTCTGACCAGGTTGACGTGTGAAAGGTCTGATGTTTATTTTATCTATGCTTTGCATTGAGTTAAAACTTCACTGCCAAAGACATTGGCTTCTCTCACAGCTGTTTCTCTACAATGCAATTTCACAAAGACAGGATGTTGTCCTCAAAATGTATCTTTTGGCTCTCTACAGGCCAACAGCTGGCTGGGTGTCACAAACAAACCAGAAAAGTATGTGCAGTGATTCTAGCTCACTAGGGAAGCTGAGTCTACGGCTTCAAAGGCAGAGCAGCAGTGAATTGGAAAAAAAGGTAGTAAATAATGCAGAGAGGTTGCTGATTTCATTGAGAGCCCAGGAAAGCAAAGGCTGGAGATGGTAAAGATCCTAGAGTGGAGAGTGCCTGGGGACGGCTAGTGAACACAGAGAGGAATACAAAACCAGCTTGCGGTGGTCAGACTGGTCTACATCAGGTCTCACAGAGACTTGCAAACCACACTGAGCACAGATGACAAATTTGTTTCTCACATCAGAAAAACCCCATTTGACATAGTTGTGCTAACATCAGCGATATGGTAGCAGTCGTGGTGATAGTAACAGCAGACGTTTATGGAGCACTCACTCCCAGGCAATGTACTAGTGCTTTTCATGCTTTTCTCATTTGACGTCTGTAAGGCTCTGAGATGAAACATTTCCTTCCCCTCAAATACAGATACCGAGACTGAGACTCAGAGATAGGAAGTAACTTACCCCAAATCCACAGCTGGGATATGAAAGCTAGGATGTGAATCTAGTTCATCTAGCCTGAAAGCGTGTTCTCTAAACCATGGCTTTTTATCAATTCCCAAATAAAAAACAAATGGTGTCGGGCCGGCCCCATGGTTTAGCGGTTAAGTGTGCGCGCTCCACTACTGGCGGCCCGGGTTCTGATCCCGGGCGCGCACCGACGCACCGCTTCTCCGGCCATGCTGAGGCCGCGTCCCACATACAGTAACTAGAAGGATGTGAAACTATGACATACAACTATCTACTGGGGCTTTGGGGGGAAAAAAAAGGAGGAGGATTGGCAATAGATGTTAGCTCAGAGCCGGTCTTCCTCAGCAAAAAAAAGAGGAGGATTAGCACGGATATTAGCTCAGGGCTGATCTTCCTCACAAAAAAAATAATAAAATATCAATTAAAAAAAAAAAAAAAACAAATAGTGTCCCTACAGTGCAGTGGGGGAAAGGATAGCCTTTTCATTAAATGGTTCTGGGTCAACTGGGTGTTCGTACAGGAAAAAAAAGTATTTTAACCCCTGCCTCTCACTAAACACAATTCCAGTTGAGTTATAGAGCAATAAAGGTTTTAGGACAAAACATAAGAGAACATCTTCATGACCTCGGAGTATGTAACAATCTCTTACACAGGGCAAAAAAGTCACTAACCACAAATAATCAAATTGATAAATTGGATTATATTAAAAGTAAAAACTTCTGCTCATCAAAAGACACTGTTGAGAAAGTAAAAGGCAACCCACAGAGTGGAAGAAGATATTTGTAAGACATAGAGGACTAATATCTAGACTATATAAAGAACTGCAAATCAATAAGACAGAGACAGAAAATACAGTAGAAAAATGGGCAAAGGACTTGGACACTTCACAAAAGAGAATATCCAAATGGCCAGTAAACACGAAAAAATGACAAGTTATTAGTCATCAGGCAAATGCAAATCAAAACCAATATGCAATCTGCCTACACACCCATCAGAATGATCAAATTTAAAAAGAATGAGAAGTACCAAGCATTGGCAAGGATGTGGAGCAACCAGAACTCACAGAAGCTGTCAGTAGTTAATTGATACAATAACTACGGAAAACTGTTTGGCAGTATCTACAAAAGCTGAATATATACATACCTTGTGTATAATTTCACTCGTGGTATAGATCCAACAGGAAAGTGTATATAGGTTCACCAAAAGATACGTACAAGAATATTCGTAGTAATGCTGTTCATAACAGCTGAAAACAAAAACAACCCAAATGCCCATAACAATAGAATGGGAAAATAAATTATAATATACTCAAAACATAATCGTGAAAGTACATGAACTACAACCACATGCAACAATTATGGATCAATCCTATAAATGTGATGTTGAGTGAAAGAAGCCAGACACGAACAAGTGTATTCTGCATGTTTCCTTTATTTTAAGTAGGAAAACAGACAAAATTCTATGCTATTAGAGGTCAGGTTAGTGGTTACCTAGAGAAGGGTGTAGTACTAGAATGGAGTACTAGGGAGGCTGGACTTCTCAAGTCCAACCCTCTCAAGTGTGATGATGTTCTGTTTATTGATCTATGTGCTGGTTGCAAAGGTGTATTTAGTTGGTGAAAATTTATCGAGCTGTGTACTTATTGTATCAGTTAGCTATTGCCATAAGAAACCATCCACAAACCCAGTGGCAGACAGTAAGCATTTATTTCCTGCTGACTGGTTTGTGGGTAGTTAGAGTTCCAGGTTGGGCTGGGCTGGCCTCGGCTCTAAGCTGCAGGATGAGTGCAGGGCTGCTCCACACGTCTCTCATCTTCCTTTAACCAGCAGCTATCCAAGGCATGTTCTTTTAAGGTGAAAGGGAGGATCCCAAGAAGGGTGAAAGGAAACACACAGGTCTCTTAAGATCTTGGCTAGGAACCAGTGCCTTTTGCTGTCCTTTGCCCACATTCCATTGGCTGAAGCAAGTCACGTGGCCACGCCCAACATCAGTGGGGAAATATGCTCCTTTCATGGAGGTCAGGGTGAGGAGTGAATATTTGGTGAACAATAATCTAATCCAGGATATTTATGATAGGTGCAGTTTTCTGTGTGTACTTCATATTCAAAAAAAATTTTTTTTGAAGAAACAGTGGAAAAAAGGTGTAGGAACAGCTGTATTTCCCTGTCCTTACATCCTATCCCTCTCGGCCCTTAATGGAGAAGGGATAATGCTCATGAAACTTTTCTATACAAGCACAGGGAAGAAAGGAAGGAAAAACATGTGCTTCCTAGCACACAATTCACGTCCTGTCTGCTGGGCCCGAGAGAGAAATGTCTCCCTGGTCTGCACCCCCACCAGAGAAATGACAGCAACAATTCAGCCCTTCCTGTAGGTGCAGCTGAGGGATCTGCTCTCAAGTGCTGCCAGGTTTTCCCAGCCTCTGCTCCTTACCTTCAATGGTTCCCTATTATAGTCAAATTGCTTAACAAAGTTTGACCTGTTTTCAAGGAGAAGAAAGGAGCTGAATATTTAAAGGCTCAAGATTTGTGCAAGACTGATTAAACCTTTCCCCCTATTAACCAACAGTTCTGAAACAGTCTCTCTTTTCATAGCAGAGGCAGCAGGTTTTAAAAGCAGGCAGTACATTACCATAAGGCAACACTCCCGCTTCCCCCTTCTGGTTTGCACTGCGTTGAGAGTGTGGGAAGTTTGAGGACAGGTGTTTCCCCTGCCCCATCTGCAGGCCTGACCATCAACCCCACTCCATCTCCTACCCCCACCCAGTACTAAAAACCAGAGCTTTTCGTGTGCCCCGAAGAGAAGAAAAAGAGTGTGGGATTCTATTCCTTCTCTGTAGGTAGATAACATCGGAATGTCCGCAGTGACCATTCACCCCCCATCACAGCTTCTTGCATATAAACTCTGTCTCCAGCCTCAGACAGGCTGGTGTCAAGTCCTGGCTCTGTTACCTACTTCCTGTGTGGTCGTAGACAAGTCATCTAATCACTCTAACCTTCAGTTTCTCCATCTGTTAAAAAAGGGGGATTTGTTTATTCATTCAATGGACCCTTATTGAAAGACCTCTGTGTGTCAGGCAGGGTGCTAGGCTCTGGGGATACAATGTCAAATGATGGTCCCTGCCATCAAGGAGTTTACATAGGGGGAGGTAGAGTAAAAAATCAAATTTATGTCGACATAATCACAATCACAGCCATGAGTGTTATGAAGAAAACAAACCATGAGCTGAGATGGAGAATAATGGGGGAGTCAAAGAGGTGAAAGGTGACACTTAAGCTGAACCTCAGAGGAAGAGGAGCTAACCAGGGCATGGGCTTGTTAGGTAAAGAGCATATATGCAAAGGCTCTGGGTCTAGCAAGAGCTTGGTGCTGTCAAGAAACGGAAGGAAGGCCAGTGAGGCCGGACAAGGGGAGGATGGCATCTGGTGAGGCTGGAGAAACTGACAGGAGCCCTATCCTGTAGGGCTCGGTAGTCAGGGAAGGAATTTGGATGGTATTCTAAGGCAATGGGCAGCCATTGAAGTGCTAAAATGAACATACTGGCTGCTGTGTAGAGATTGGGTTGGGAGAGTGTGCTGGTTAAGAATGGAAGTGAGGAGATCAGTCAGTAGGCTGATGCAAGAGTCCTGAGAGACACGGTGATGGCAGCGGAGATGGGGAGAAGTAGACAGAGTCGAGCATCTCATAGGGGTAGAATCCCCAGGACTTATTGACAGATTGGGGATGGGTGAGCATGTATGTGTGTGTGTTGGTAGGGTGGTCTCCCTGAGCCAGTGGGTGAAAGTGGGTGCCACTTACTGATATGGGGGAGGACTGATGAAGAGAACAGTTTGAAAGGTCAAGATTTCTGATTGATTACATAAGTTTTGGGATATTGGCGAGGCAGCCAAATGAGGATGTAATGACTATGGCAGACCGGACTCAGAAGAGGTCTCGTCTGGAGATCAACATGTAGGCGCCAGCGACTTACAAGTAAGTGTGAGCTTACTTACTGTCCTAGAACCTTCAGGCTGCTATAATAAAAATACCATAGGCCGGGTGGTTTAAACAACAAACACTTATTTCTCACAGTTTTGGAGGCTGGGAAGTCCAAGCTCAAGGCATCCATGGATGCCAGCGTCTAGTGAAGGCCCACTTCCTGATTCATAAACAGTTGACTTCAGACTGTGTTCTTACATGGTGGAAAGGGTGAGGTTGCTCTCTGGGGTCTGTTTTATAAGGGCACTAATCCCATTCATGAGAGCTCCACCCTCATGACCTAATCACTTACATAAGGCCCCATCTCCCAATACCATCACATTGGGGGTTAGGATTTCAACATATGAATTTGGGGGAGAAAGAAACATTCAGACCATAACATTCATGCTGACAGCGCTTTAGGAGAGAGGTGGCTTAGGGAGAGAGTGAGGGGAGGGCTGAGGAGAGGGCTCAGCAATGGCAGAAGGTCACCAACATTTAGAGTAGGGAAGACAAAGACGGGCCAGCAGAGGACCCTACCAACGATGGCCAATGTGGTGAAAGTAAGGACAGGAGAGGGAGGGGTCACAGACAGGGGGTGTTTTAAGAAGTTAGGATGCTCATCTGGGTCCAATGTTGCTGAGACGAGGACGAAAGGAAGATGTATTGATAAGTGAATAGCAAGACATGGAACCATCTGTATAGTATATCATAATTTGTGTTTTAGAAAGGTGTGTCGGGCGGGTGTGGGTAGAATATTTTAGCTGATTTCAGGTTTACCTATAGAATAGCTCTGGAAGTCTCTGCCAGAACCTGGTAACAATGTCTACCCCCAGAGGGGAGAACTGGGTGGTGGGAGATGGAGCGGGCGGGGTGGGAAGAAGACTTTTCACTGTGTATCGTATCCTTTAGTCACTTTTACATTTTTCTGTCATGTGACTATATGACTATTCAAAATTACAATTAAAACGAAAGAAAAGTACCTTACTTTCTAGATTTGCTGGGAGGATAGTGACACATTCTTGACATGCTTGTCATGAGGATTAAATGAAATGACACATGGAAACTGCTTAGCTCGGGCCCCAGCCCTGTGCTCAGGGAGAGTTGGTTGGGACCCCTCCGCTGCTGCTTCTGCAGGAAACAGCAGAAAGAGCCTCGGCCCGCTTGTTAGGTTCCCAGGGCTGCCCTAACAAGCACCACAAACTGGGGGGCTTAAAACAACGAAAATTTATTCTCTTCCAGTTCTGGAGGCCAGAAGTCTGACACTGGTGTCCGCAGGGCTGTGCTCTCCGTAAAGGCTCTAAGGAAGCCTCCTCCCTTGCCTCTGGCGCGTCTGGTGGTGGTATCAGTCTCCGGCACTCCTTGGCTTGCCGCTGCACGGCTCCAATCTCTGCCTCCACCATCACACGGCTGTCTTCTCCCTGTGTGTCTGTATCTTCACATGATCTTCTTATAAGGGCATCAGTCATTGTATTTAGGGCCCAACTTAATCCAGTATGACCCTAACTTAACCAACTACATCTGTAAAGACCCTGTTTTCAAATAAGGTCACATTCACAAGTACCAGGTGGACATGAATTTGGGGGGACACTATTCAACCCAGTATAACCTGGCAGGTCAGATTTTCACAGCCACGAACTTATCTCTGATCCACCCCCAGCTCCCTGGGGCATCTGATTCCAGTCTGTAAAACGAAAGGGGGGCACTAAAGGTGCTCTGAGCTGCCCCCAGCCCCAACATGCTGAGTTTCCTTAGATGCTCCCAGAACCCTCTCGAGTGAGTACATAGGGCGGCAGGAACAGGACTGAAGAGGCCGAGACCTGTGTGCTTCATGCTGCCTCATGTGAGGGGGTGTCTGTGGCTGTCACTGCAGACGCCCCCAGGATGCCAAACCATTGGGGAAGATTTCTGAAGACATGGGCTGGGGAGGGTCCAGACTTGGGCCTAAATGAGGCTTGAACTCTGGGCAAGTCACAGCTCAGAATAATAATAAGCAAACCCAGTCCTGCCCAGCGTCCTTTGTCACCTAATTCAGGGGACACGTGCAAACACATTCTTGTGGAAAGAGGAGTCAGAACAAACTGGATTTGGCATGGCAGATTCCCAGGGACATCTGAGGTCATGAACTAAGAAAGTGTGTGCTGCTGAGTCAACCCACAGGAACTGCGAGGTGAGGTGGGGAGGGGAGAGGAGGGGAAGACGCCTCGGATGGGAATTTGCTGGAAACCGACTCCACGGTGTTTCCAGGGGTTGAACCAAGTTCCCTCTGGGTAACTGGGTTACAGTAAAAACAACGATGACGTTATCCTCCATTTACACAGAACTTTGCCCCTCACAAAATGCTTTTACATCTGTTATCCCATTCGATTTGATTCTCCAGAGTGGTGAGTGGGTGGGAACTTTGACTCAGTTTTACAGATGTGGACATTGAAGCCCAGAGTGGTGATGGACTTGCCCGAGACCACACTAACTGCTCGGGTGCTTCAAGCTGTGCTTTTGGGCCCCACCATACACAGGGTCTCTCCCAGGGCTACTTCCAAGGAGGTTCATCCAGGACGCTGGTCTTGAGAATCACCAGTCAAATCTCCAACCCCCAAGACACCCCCAAAAATGTTAATGTTAAGATGATAATCTTTGGGGCCAGTCCCGTGGCCTAGTGGTTAAGTTCAGCGTGCTCTGCTTTGGCGGCCGGGTTCAGTTCCTGGGTGTGGACCTACACCACTTGTCAGTGGCCACGTAGTGGTGGCGGCTCACACTTAAAATGGAGGAAGATTGGCACAGATGTTAGCTCAAGGCGAATCTTCCTCAGCAACAAAAAAGATGATAATCTTTCACACGGACAACTTGTTTGCTCATTCTTGTGAGAAGTATAAATACATACATCTTTATGAGATGTTGCTATTTTTTTTTATTTATGACATACAATATAAACAAAAGCAGAGTGCTAGCTATGCAAACATAGATTCAAGAAAAGCCTGGAAGACCCCTCTAGCGCCTAAGCCACTCCAGATAGGTCTCCTGGAGTGACAACAGGGCTGTCCTGACCCACAGGAGCCGCACCACGAGAGGCAAGCCCTTATGCTGCCAGAGAGGATGCCTGTGGGACCACGTGGTCTCCGGAAAACAGCCTCACTCCTCCCAGATGAGCTTAAGCGTGGGGTCCTGCTGAGGACACTGCCCTGGGAGAGACCCTGCCTTGGGTGGGGCAGGGAGCAGGTTAGACGCCACCGCAGGGCCGGTTTCCATGGTGGGGGGAGCTTGTTCCACTGCTGGCTGGTGGGGGGTCTGGAGATTTGGCCAGTTAGGCCAATTAGGCCAACTGCATGGGCATGGCCATTAGGCAAATATTTGGGGCTTGTTTTTGGTTATGGCTTTAAACAGAGAAAAGGAATCAATTCATCTTGGACAAGTGGTATTTTATACTTATAGGAGGTATTTTATACTTATACTTGGGGAAGTGGTATTTTATACTTATAGGAGGACCAGCATTGAATCTGGTCATCCTTGGGCTGCAACTAAAATTGCACAGTCTCCCCTCTGTGGCTTTCAGACCTGGGCCAGCAGCTCAAGCACAAGAAATCATGGGACAGAGAACATCTGGTATCAGAGAAAGGTGTGGAAGGAAGGAAACAGATCCAGAGCCGTAGACTTGCCCAAGGTCACACGGCTCATAATGGAGTGATTGAACCATGTAGGGGCAGGAACCACGTCTGTCCATGACACCATTTGTCCCCAGCACCCATCAAGGTGCCTGGCAGAGAGCAGGTGTCCATGAGGAGAGCTGACTGAGTGAAGGCAGGCGGGGAGGGAGGGAGGAGTGAGCATCAGGGCACCTGTGCTTGGTGATCTGTGTCACCGTTGTGAGCTGACAAACAGAAAGATGCAGGGAAAGAGCGAGCATAGAGAGAGTATATATATGAGGAACCTGGAGGCCAAGACCAAGGCAATGGGTGTGAGCAGATGTTTCAGGAAGAGTGGCAGGGATGGAGCAAGTCTGAGAGGACGGGGACTCCAGAGAGGGGTCCACGTTCCCAAGTCGGGCCGCTGGCCTGGCCTGGGCTGGCTGTTGGTGGTGGTGACTCGGCCAGTGGAAGAAAAGATAACCAGGAATGTTTTCCCAATAATCCTGGTGCTTCACACCCTGGACATGGACTCTTGAGAGTCAGGCCTCCCTGCATTGTCTGCTGGAGCCCTGCGGGTGGAGTGAACGGAAGCTGGGAGGGAAGAGAGGGTAGGCACCCACCCTCCCAGAAGAAGGGAAACAGCAGCAACCTGCAAGTCTGCTCAGCCTGTTACCTCTTACACATCCCATATCTCATTTGATTCCTGAACCAGCCCTGTGAGGCCCCCATTCTACAGATGAGAAAACTGGGTCCTTCTGAGCTCTTCTCACATATCGTTTAGTTATCTGTTAAATATTGATAAACCAAACTAAGAAGGACTGTGAGGGTATTTTAATTTAATAAGGAGTAATTCTTTAGTAACTCCAAGGATAGAACCTCTGATGGGCTTTGCTGATTCTGATTTTTGGTGGGGAAGTATTTGGGGTCAGAGAAATCCCAGCAGCATCAGATCAGTCAACATTTTATCAAGCATTTACTATGTGCTGGGCGCTATTTCTATAGTTACAGTGTCATATTTACTCCTCACTCCCCTAAGAGGTGGGGGCTATTATTATGTCTAGTTTACAGATGATGAAACAAGGCACTAAGACATTAATTACCTTGTCAAGGTCACCTGATAATAAATGGTGGCCTCAGAATACTTTTAACTATATTTACTTGCCAATGTATGAGACTAGCCTATGCCAAATATCGGATCTTTGGGGACAAAAGGAGGGGACCTGGAGGTGGTGTAATCTGCTCGTGGGGAGGGAGAGTGGAGCAGGAAGAATAGACGAGAAGCAAGAAGGTTATTTTTTGGACAGTGGCCAAGGTACATGAGAATCACAGATTTAAAAAGCAAATTTAGGGGCCGGCCCGGTGGTGTAGTGGTTAAGCTTGTGCGCTCTTCTGTGGCAACTGGGGTTCGCAGGTTCGGATCCTGGGTGCGAACATACACACTGCTCATCAGGCCATGCTGTAGCGGTGTCCCACCTACAAGACAGAGGAAGACTGGCACAGACGTTAACTCAGGGACCATCTTCCTCAAGCAAAAAGAGCAAGATTGGCAACAGATGTTAGCCCAGGGCCAATCTTCCTCACCAAAAAAAAAAAAAAAACAAATTTAGACTTTAAAAATTCTGCATCTTTTTTGTTATTTCTTAAGAACTGTATCCCATACTATAAATACCTATATACATAGAACTTTAGTTTAAGATGTGTTCTTTGGTTCATCAGGCAAGGATAAATGAGGACTCATCAGGGAGACTATTCTGGAGATGATGACTTCTAATGATATGGTATGTGAGGCCGTGTCTTCGTGGAAAATAAGCTCCCCAGTTTAACAAAGTCTGGGCCCTGGTTTTATTGTGTTTAGGGGAGAAAATGTTCTCAAGCTTTCTCTGGGTGCCTATCTCTGGGGAAGAACAACTCTCCTCCTGGTTCTCAGCTGGGCTGAGCTGGGCAGGCCTCTGCTTCATGTTTCCTTAGCTTGGAAAGATCATTTGGTTTCAAAGAACTGGACCCTGTTTTGCAACTGAGTCTCAAAAGACCGTCTGCATGATCTTCCCTTAAAAGCTGTGGGTGTAAATGGTGGTAGAGAGAAAGTGTCACTCAGTACAGAGTCATCTGGCCTCAAGGCTACTGCTGTCCTTTTCAGGGGAAGTTCCCAGAGAACTCTTCTGACAGGCGCTCTTGGCCCCTGGATGCACCATCACTGCTGTGAATTCCTTGAGGCAAGGTCTATAGCTTCATTACAGACCCAACAGCTTGAGATGAAGAAATGAAAATGTGAAGCTTCTTAAAGTCTAAATTTGTTTTTTTTTTTTTTTTGGTGAGGAAGATTGGCCCTGGGCTAACATCTGTTGCCAATCTTGCTCTTTTTGCTTGAGGAAGATGGTCCCTGAGTTAAATTCGTGGTGGTACCTGCACCTAGAATCTGATATTTCTGGATTGATTTAGACCAATGGGCATGATGGGGAGAGATGAAACCCAGAGAAGCCGAGATGTGATCCCCAGTTAGGTCCATAGTATGCTTCTTTCAGCACTTCCAGCTCCAGGGTCTCACTCCATCCTTACTGGGTCACTCTGAGAGCAGAGCAGGGATCATTAGGTCTGCTTTACAGATGAGGAATAGGAGCCCTGTTGGAGGTCCCAGGGTGAGCAGTGGTGGAGCCAGGCCCCGAATCCTCAACTCCTCTTGCTCTCTCCTCCAGCCCCTATCCTGTACGACTTACACCTCACACACAAGGCTACGGCAAGGGCCCCCAGGACGGCTTTCAGACGTCCTGAAACTCTTCCAACTGAACTCAAGGCTCTGAGTATTGATGCCACCCGTGGAAACAGTGGTGGGGAGCTGCATGCAAAGGTGGTGAAGATGGCGGTCCACAGGGCAAAAGTGCTATTGACCAAGACTGCTGGCAGCCCCCACTCTGGGCAGGAAAATGCCAGAGGATACTCAACACACTGACCTGGAAACCTGAGACTCACATGGCTATTTGGGGCAGAAAGAACACAGCAGTGATCTAATTCAAATTCCAGAGGCTAAAATCCACTCTCCCCTGTCACTTCCTCCCAGATCTGAGTTTTAATCCCCGGACCACACAGAATATATCTAACTGTTCTTCCAACGGTTAGCCCTCAGAAATGTGGCAACAGGCTGGGCCCAATGATCTTATGCTCAGGATTTGTTCCCTTACTGACTGAGCTTCCACAATGTGCATGGGCGCCATGCCCCAGAGCTGAACTCAACACAATTCTTGTTCAGAAAAAATGGAAAGCTCCCTAGCACAGAAATGACAAATGTGCTCACCATCCGGGCAGCCCCCCATGAAGGCCTGTAGAAGGCATGGGCGGGTGATACGTGAATGCGGTATTTCACATCTTACGTCTTTCTGTAAAGCCACTATGTTTTTGGTAGCAGAGCAGGGCATGCTATGAAAATCTGAGTGTCATATCGAACTCCTGCTTCATTCTTTTTCCTGGGCTCTAGCGAAATGAGAAATTCTCAGTTTTGGTCGTCCAGGGAGGAGTACAGATGAGATATGCTGAATGTCAGGATGCTGGGGTTTGAGCAGCGCCAGCCACTCGTGCTGGATGGGAGAACGGCCTCCCGTGTGCTCTCAGGGGCTGTGGTGAGGGTCACTAAGAAAGTTGCGCTGAGTTCTTGGAGAGATGGGTCTTACTCATCCTTGAATGCCTAGGGCCTGGGACAAAGGAGGCATCTGATCATGCCAGTCAGGACTTGTTTTCTTCCTCCTATCTGTATCTCTTTTTAAACATTCTAGGAATAAAGTTGATTTTAGAGGAAAACTCAGAAGGAACGAAAGGCAAGTGGGCCTGCTCTGGTCCCGGGCTTCTACCTCCACTGGCCAGCCCCCATGAGAGGCGGCATCCCAATGCCCTTCCACTGCCCCCTCCCTCACCCTATCACCACACCACATCCCCCGGGGGAAGCCAGATTGAGGAATCACCCCCAGAGCTCTGTTTCCAGCCATGGATGCTAAAGGCCAGGACAAGGGAGCCAGCATTGCCAGGACCCCAGCTCTCTCCTGTATCCTGCAAGCCCTGTCCCAGTGTAAAGCCTCTCCTCCTCACCGCCCCCACCTCGGCCCAGACAGGTTCAGCAGCTAGGAGAGTGAGGATCAGCTGGTCTGGGACCACCACAGCTGCACAGGACCAGCTGTTTCCATGACTTCTTGGCTCCTTCCTGACTGGCTGGGTTGTGAGTGGTGGGAGGGTGAGGGACGCTGGGCAGGGAAAGATGCCTCTCTACCGCTCACTTATTAACTCAGGGAATGCAAGGGCTTTTACAGCTGCTGAAAACATTTCTCACCTTGACAGAACCCAGATAACCAAATCCATCCAAGAAAAATGCAAGTAACTAGTGATAGAGCCAGTGTTTGCCTCTCTGTTTCCATTGTCCCCAAGTCAGAGAGGAGCAGAAAATCTTCCAAAAAGCCGAAAGTTATAACATGCCTTTGAGGAGACTCCATCTCACTTCCTTGCTTTTGCTGACTTCCACCTGCTCTCCTTCTATTTTCCCTCGTCTCCTAAGCAGTATTTTCCTACAGTCCCAAGTTCCCATATTAAAACTCTTGGAAAAAACCAGTAAACTAATTGCTTCCCTTTCCTTTGTGCATGTGTATGTGTGTGTGTGTGTGTTTCAATATTCATAAGCAACTTGGCTGAAGACAGACACTTGGTAAGAGAAACACAAGAACTTTCCAGAGAAACCCTGAAGCGGATTGATAAAAGTACCAGCCAGAGGGGCACAGCCTCCCTCTCCTCCCAAAGCTGACCTGGACCTGCTCCTCTACAGGCCCAGCATGCTTCCCCTGGGGGTTTGTGAGGCTGAGTCCTTCCTCCTCCATCCTGCCTGCAACAGGGCCAGGAATTTGCAAACAGAACTTGGGTAGGGGCGCAGATGCCCGGACCCTCGCAGACCGAACTCTCTAGCATGGCATGCAAGGTGCTTCCTAACTGGATCCGGGCCCACTCCTTCAGCCTCTACTCTTGATTCTGTGGACCCCTCCTCAGTCTGTCTCACACTCTGCCCCTCACTCCTTCCCCACCCCCCATGCCCTGGCTATATCTACCTACTTGCCAAACCCCTTTCCCTGACCTCCTGTCTCTGCCTAACCAACTCCTAATGTGCATCCAAACTCCAGCTCAATGTCCGGTTCCTCAGCAAAGCTTCTCCAGACCTTCTTTCCTCCACAGGCAAAGTCAGTGCATGCCGGATTCTGGGGGCTCCCCCAACCCTCGGTACACATCTTTATCATGACACTCAATGCCCAGCATTGTAACCACACGCTATCTACCTCTCTCTCCCTACTGGTCTTTGAATTTCGTGACGCACAATAACGGTTTGTTGAAACTCT
Source organism: Ceratotherium simum simum (assembly GCF_057802395.1). Taxonomy (NCBI): domain Eukaryota; kingdom Metazoa; phylum Chordata; class Mammalia; order Perissodactyla; family Rhinocerotidae; genus Ceratotherium; species Ceratotherium simum. The sequence continues at coordinate 29,549,427 of NC_141914.1, read as the reverse complement.
GCAACAAGTTTATTTTCTTGATCAAACAACCCTCTGATAGTATATCAAAGAGAGTCAGAACGGATGCAGTGAGGCATTTTCAAATCCACAGACCAAATTGATTTTTCCGAGAACTTCATCAAATTTCGCATGAAGGGTACAGTTCTTAACTTGATTTTTAAATTAAGAAGCAGCTTTAAAAACTATTAAGTCATGCTGTTTTCCAATTACGTTAGCATTTGCAACTCAAAATCTTTGTAATCAATAACGCTGTGAAACTCGGAAAGTATCATATGCTATCAGCTTGCTGGCTGAAGCTGGGAGGGGCTGACGGGGGTCCCCCGGCTAAAGATTCTGTGCTATTGGTGAGCACCACTGGTCGCAATTGGGACCAGAGGGAACACTCCAGGAAGGCGGAAAACACTTCTACTGTGATATTTATCTTTCCTTTCTGTTTGTCTATATTTTCTGTACTATACAAGTATCACTTTTGTAATAAGAAAAAGCAATAAATTTTTTAAAGTACAAAATGACAAGCAATTAGATTGATTAAAACTATAAAAGCTCAATGAGGAAGGCAGGGAAGAAGAAAGACTCTTTACCAAACATGTTTCTGCCCCTGAGACCTGCAGCCTGAGCCCTGGGCAAGAGGCCTGATGGTTGTTCCAATGGTCACGTGGAATCATAAGGCCAGAACTTCCGGGATGGGGAGGGGGGGACGACACATTGAGAACTGCAGGAGCCCTTCCTCTGCCCAGCTGTCACATGCTCCTGTGCTCACGGCTCAGACAGGCTGCAGACGACCCCACGGGAGCACTGGAAAACCACACCATTTGGGTTTTAGACCCAGCTCCGAGACTCACAGCTGTAGGACCTTAGACAAGAGGCTACTCTGGTTTCTTCACCTCTTAAGGGGATCATGTGTCTGCCTCCCAGGGATGTCTGTGACATGGATTATAAACTATAGAGTGGTACATACACGAGAGGGGTTATTGTAATTATTGTTGGTTCTGGGAGAAGGTGGGACTGACAGGCTGTATGAGTAGAATTCACATCACCTTTTGCAGGTTCACAGACATTTCATGAGCTGAAAAATACTCACATCTCCACAATGGCATAGGTAGGTTATTATGATTATTCGCAATTTACAAATGATAAAACCGAGGCACCAAAAGTTAAGCAAATTGCTCCACTTGCCATCCAGTTAGGGGCAGAAGAGCTCGAATCGGAACCCAGCCAACGACAGCAGAGCCTGTGTTGGTAAAGCAGGCATCGTGATGACTCACACACACAGGCACACGCACGCACATTTGCACACACTCCCCCTTTGCATCCCAAACACGCCACCCAGAGTGTAGCTGCACTCTGCAGTTTCAATCCTGAATTTCGGTTCTTCAAAACCTAATGGCCCAAGAAACTGCTAACAGTTCACCTCTGGGGAGTAGGAATGTGGGATCAGGGTGGGTGAGGGAGCCTTCACTTTTCATTTTATACAGTTTTGTTTTATTTTGACTCTTCCCATGAACATGTGTCATATTTATAAGAATTGATAAAGAGACATATTGCTCCTCATTGGTAGGATTGTGCTTCAAAACGAAATTTCAAAGTTTAATGGAAATAAAAAATCCTGTGCCACTCACGGGTTTTGGTGCATTATTTATCCAATGCCCTGGCTGTTGGGGAGCTTTCCAATGCACACTGGAATCAAGCCTGGGTTTCCTGATTTCCCCACCTCCAGCTCTCAGCCAGAGTGGCCAAGCCAACCCAGCCCCTTCCTGTGGTTTGCAGCTCAGCCAGCCTGGTGGAGGGAGCAGGGAGGGGTAGGGGGAAGGGAGAGGAGAAAGGAAGGAGTAGAGGGAAGTGGGGAAGATGCCAGTGTTGGGCCCCATCCACGGGAAGCCAGGCCTGGGCCTTTCCAGCAGGGAGACCTTCAAGCTTGGTGAGAATAGGGTCAGGTCACAGTCCTGGCCTCCAAATTCTAGTGATGGAGGCCACCAAGGAAAGGTGAAAACACATAGGGAGATCTGGATCTGAGGGGAGGCAGGCTCAGAAAAAAGGAAATGAGATCCGGATCACCTTGTGGGAAGAACAGGAGGCACCAGCTGAAGGGGCACGGATAGAATCCTCCATCTCTGGCCTCAGCGTCCCCACTGGTGGCTCCTCTGCTTTCCTTCCAGGGTCCAGGGCAGTCTGAGGGGCAGGAGTCCACCAGGGCAGTGACCCAGGAGGGGTCCAGGGGCCTGCTCGTGCCGGGCCTGAATCTGGGCACAGGCTGGTGCCATCTTGCAGCCAGCTCTAATTAAGTTTCTGGAGGAACATAGACATGCTCTCATGCATTATTCCCTCAGAGCAGGGCCTGTCAGGCAGAAGGAGGAGAGAGAGGAGGCTGGCTCCCTCCTGTTATGTGTACCCACTTAGCAATGTCACTTTAATTTTTCAAAAACATTCCTTGACAGACCCACGCCTGTGCCCTGCTCAGGGAGCCTAGCCCAGCTAATAGACCAGCTGGGGGGCAGCTGGAGCGTGTCTGCCTGACTTACCAGGGGAATCCATTAACCAGTCATCAGCTCTTCTGGCTCCAGAGACCTCGGTGCTGGGAGGTCTGAGTATAGTGTGTTGAGTGTACAGAATAGCCCCTGTGGTACTACCGGGAACCAAAGCATCCCTCTGATGCTGAGAGCCCACAGCCTCCGTGGGACGTTTTCTTTGCTACTTCTGCTGCAAACAAGCAATTGGAGAGTTTGGCTTTCTCCTCCAGCTGGCTTCAGGGCATTATCAGGGCTGGGCTCGGCCACTGCTGCTGTCAATATTTGCCCGGCTGGAGAATGCTCACTCATATTAACCAGGAAGCAATGAATGAGAAGCCCTTCTGCTCCCTTATTAGATGCTGTACAGGCATAAAGCAGGCTCTGAAATGTTATCTGTTCAAAACCCTTGGATGTCTAAATATTTACCAAGAATGTGATTGACATTCCCTCATTCAGCACAGCCAGTGTCCATGGAGTGTTGGAGACAGGAAGGGTGCCCACCCCCTCCAGGAGAGCAGGTGCCCCTCCCTAACCCCAGCTTTCCACTGGAAGTGCCAGCTCCCTGCAATCCTAAACCTTCCATCACCCTGTCCTTGAAGGACCTTTGGGACAGCCTCTCCAGCTACACACCCCACACGGAGCCCCAGACTCTGTTGCATGAGCCTTCTCAGACTTTTCCAAACACACAGGCCCTTTCTCATGATGAGTGTTTATATTTTCGTGTGTGTGTGTGTGAGGAAGACCAGCCCTGAGCTAACACATATTGCCAATCCTCCTCCTTTTTTTTTCTCCCTTTTTCTCCCCAAAGCCCCAGTATATAGTTGTATGTCATAGTTGCACATCCTTCTAGTTGCTGTATGTGGGATGCCACCTCAGCATGGCCAGACAAGCGGTGCATCGGTGCGTGCCCGGGATCTGAACCCAGGCCGCCAGTAGCAGAGCGTGCGCACTTAACCGCTAAGCCACGGGTCCGGCCCCCAGTGAGTGTTTATATTGATTGCTCCACCTGGCAATCTCTTTCCAGTAGGCCCCTCTTGGCAGCATAGGCACACTTGTAGGTCAAGGATGGCAAAAAGACTTCATCTGGGGTGCCAACTGTGATTGACTCGTGGGCACTGCTGGAAGCTTTGTAATGGTCACATCCAATCTGTGAAGTGACTTCTCAGGGATGTACACTCTGCCTGTGGGGGACATCGAGGCACATGTTTCATGGATTTGTCATTGGTCTACTCAATTGAAAATGCCACCTCCTCCATGATGCCCTCAAGACCCCTACCCTCCAAAGTAAATGTGAGCTCTTCCTCCCCGCATTCCCTGGGCACCCAGCTCATTTTTCATTTTCCACCTTGTATGACAATTATTTGAATAGCTCATTCCCCTTCTCCTGCTAGCCGCTGGGTTCCTTAGGGTAGTGACTCATCTCTGTATCCTCCTTAGAGTGTATCGTTCTTTGCTTGGAGTCAGTGCTGTCAAGGTGGCTGAATTGAAGGTCTTTCCTGGGGAGAGCTAGCTGAGAGCAGACTCATCTTGAATACTCCTCACAACGAGCATATTTTGAAAGGGGGCTGGTTGAGTCCACACCCCTGCTCTGGGGGAGGTGCTGCTTCAGAGCAGGTGTCAGGGCTACTGGGGCCACAAGGCAACTTGCTGGGGTGGCAGTGGGGGTGGTAGGGTTGCCAGATAAAATATATACACCCATTTAAGTTGAATATAAGTGTAAGTATATCCTAAATATTGCATGGGACATACTTATGCTGAAAAATTATTCATTGTTTATCTGAAATTCAAATTTAACTGGATGTCTGGTATTTTTATTTGCTAAATTTGGCAACCCTAGATGGAGGTGCTAGGGAGAAGGTGCAGGAGATTGTCTCCATAGACTTGCTAGGATCAGTTCTGTCTACTAGCCTGTGTCTTCATGGAAGAACAGCCTGGTTGGAGGGCAGAGCGGACAAGCAGAGCCAAGCTAGCCCCCACTTGTGGTTTTCCACACTCGCAAGTCTCCTGGTGCTTCCAGAGGAGGCTCTCTGATGTTCCCCCACCAGGGCCCTCACGGGTCAGGCTTCCTACGAAAGCCAGCTCCAGTGAGACCCAGGCAGAGGGAGCTGTGCAGAGAAACATCAGGAAGCCCTCAGAAGGTTCTTGAGTGTGTTTAGCTGTAAGCTTCATTAGTGAGGACCAAGTCTGTCAAGTTCTTCATTAAATCCAGAGGCCCTTGCACAATCTTTGTCATCAAGTAGGTGCTCAATAAATATTTACTAAATAAATGAAGAGCTTGGTGCTACAGGGCCTTGTCCACCCATAATTGGACTTGCCTCATCCACAGTGATAAAAATGCGCAAAAAGGAGTTGGCGTTAAGCCTTTCCTTTACAGAAGTCATCACTGATTTCCATTACCCAGCAAAGTGTCCAAGTGCATTAGGCTGATTTGGATTTAAAATCAATTAATGTACCCTCAGGGAACTTGGCTACTATAAAAGCAAGATAAAACTGCATTTTCTTAAGTTAATTTATTTCCATTTAAAGGGTAATTAATACTTTTCATTGATGTGAATTTAGAAAACAAGGAAAAGTACTGTGAAGAGGAGAAGCCCGTGCCGTCTCAGGACCTTGGGCCCACTGAGTTATTACACTGACTCTGAGTTACAACTGGGTTTTGTGGTGCCGGCCTTCTCATTCCTTGTCTTTACTTAGGGGTGCTGAACACGTTTCTTTTCTCCTTTTCCTCTTCTGCCAAAAACTCTGATGGAGGATGCAGTCTGATCCTGCATTCTGAGATTTGATCAGAAGTAGGTGCTCGGGGATGAGAAAAGCCCAGAGGCCGGAGGAGCCATCAACCAGGCGATAGCTGGAATAGTCAAATGTAATGAGGTACCCTTGGCTTGGGGGTGGCAGTGGGGCCACAGAGGTGAGATGGTGGGGCAGGAGGAAGGGACCTCAGTGACCAATGCTGTGCGAACCGTAAAGGGACAGTCAGGAAAGATTTCTAGCTTCCTGACTTGGTGACTCGGGGAATGGTGAGGGTACCAGCCAGGACTTAGTTGCGAACAACAGAAATGATTCTGGATCTCTAAGAAGAAATGGAATTTATTTTGTGTATGTGTATTAGAGCTCACTGAATCCCTGTGAAGCCTGGAGAACCAAACTCAGAAAATAGGCAGGACCAAGAAAGGCTGGGACCCAGGTCACACCACAAGAGCAGCCTGGTCAGGTCACAGCCAAAGCATCCCTACCCCTGGGCACTTGCTGCACCTGCGCACCTCCACTGCTGCTATGAAAAATCTCTACCCTTGCATCACTCTCAAGAACCAAGATCCCTTTTGCACGGTCTGAATGGTCATGCCTAAGTCATGTGCCCGTACCCCATCCCCAGGGGGCAGGTGTGGGAATGTCTGGCCCCCTTCAGACTCACATTTATTGGAATTTCCTCCAAATAAGATAGGGATCAGATGATAGGAAAGGAAAAAAAGAAAGAAGAGAGAGAGAGAAACAGCAAGTGATCCATATGGTGGCATTAAAGTGGGGAGTAGAAGGGGAAAAGCAGGTCTGTATGGGGTAGGACAATGAGTTCAGTTTTGAGCATACTGAGTTTGAGACACCCACAGGTGTCCAGGTGGAGCTGTGGAGAGAGGTTGACATTGGAGATGCTGATCTGGGAGCTGTCTTCAAAGAAGTGACAGGCCATTGGCATAACATCCTTCCCTGGGTCCCTGTGGCTCTTCCAGCCATCCTTGCATTCCACATCTTCAATAATTGATGTCTTCTGAGAAGCACAGGACTGAAGGCAAGGGCCCTGCAGGAGGTGAAGGTTTGGCTGGGTCCTCTTTTCTCAGAAGTCCCAATTCCTGGCTTGAGTTTCAGATCATGAAAAATGACTAGCAAATAAAGGAAGTTAATCTGGTTGGGGCCAGGACATAAAGGCAGCTTAGCCTACAGCTGATGAGAAATAAGCTGGAAGAATTACCTCTCCTTTTAGGGCTTCATAACCTTAATTTCCAGGAAAACCTCAAGGGTAGCATGGGAGCTCTGGAATGTTCAGGGCCCTGGAGCCTGTGAACTGCCAGGAGACTTAAGGATCATTTAATCCAACTCCTTACATTATACACAAGGGCCCGAGGCTCAGAGGATCCCACAAACTGCAGCATCCTTTCGAGTTCTCTGATTGTGAAAAAGTGACACTACCTTTCACCCACACCTCCGCCCCATCCTGCCGACAGTGCCACCCACCTGAGAGGAAGGGAGGCCTCGTGTAGGATGCAGCTGGGTGGAACCCCTCCTCTTCCTCTGGAGGCAGTGACGTCCATCACTCCTAGGAGACGATGAAAATGCTGCTATTGTTAAGTTTTGGCGAGTAGATTCTGGATTATTCTCCCATGGGGCTGGTCATGAGTCACTATAGCACATCCTCAGGAAGAGGCTGGCTGGACTCCCAAAATGACCAGACCCTGCAGTGAACTTGGAATCCAGTGAACTTGGACTGTGAACTGGAGTTTCTTGTGGCTGCTCCTGTCATGAGTTGGGGGCTTAACATCGAGGAGAGACTAGAAACCCATTTCTGGTGTTGGCATCAGAGAATACTCAGTTAATAGAGTGCAATAGCCCGAGTGTAGTCCTCACTATGATGCTGGAAGGTTAAATAAGGGAACGTAGGGGAAAGGCCCTGCAGGTGCCTGCGCAGAGAAGCTGTTCAATAGAAGCCCACTTCCTCTTTCTCTTCTTATAGGAGGTGGTCCTTAAACCGGCCCTTGAAGATGACCAAGTCCTCTCCTCACTCCAAATAGACAGTAAAAGGAGTAGGTAGTAAGGAGACGGCAACAGCCCTGGGGGAAGCGATATTCACAGATTCCAGAATTTCAGTCAAATCCTTCCTTCCTTTTTGGTGATTAACCTATAGACTCTGGGTAGCTGTACAAGACAGACATTCACCCAAAGTGGAGTGAGGAGGCATGAACTACAGCAATCCTGGGTTAAATAAAGAAGTTAAATGGCTCTACGCCATGGAAAGAGAGTTTAGAGTGAATAAATGAAGGAATGAATGAATGACCATAACCTGGTATGGCCGTGGTATTCATTGGCTATGCCATCTTCTGGAAAGGAAAGGACATTGTGGCTTTGCTCATGCTCTCCCCTCCCCTTCCTACACCTCTCTACCGCTGCATGTCCAATGCCCCCCTCCACCCACGTGGCTCAAATGTCATATCCTCTAGTAGCAAGCCTTTCTTGATTCACCAACTCAGAAATTCTCTCTTTCCTCTGTCCTCTCGAAGGCCTCACTTCCGCTCTCACAAGGCCCTTATTTCCAGGCCAAGTGGTGGTTATTGCTGTGTGTGTCTTATCTCTGCGTGCCCTCCAGTGCCCAGCGCCTAGAGTAGCCCCTTGCACAGGGTGTTAAGGATTTCTTAGCCCTCCAAGGACTCCCAAAGGCCCTGTCCCTTTGTCTAGGATTGTTTGAGTGACTTTGGTACAAAAGAGCTTTGAATAGACATGGGGTAGAGATGCATTTCTTGGAATGAGCGGGAGTGGGCTCAGAGCGGGAGGAGGCCTGGGATGGGAGATGTGTCCTCTGGCAGAGGAAGGATGAAACAGATCCAGACTGAAATGAGTGGAAAAACCCTGTCTCAGGCCCAGAGTGAGGCCCGAGGGGCCAGGTGGAGACGACCATGGCTGTGTGTGAGGAGAATGAGACAGGTAGGTGTGAGGAAGCCTTGAGGTGTAGGGAAGGGTGAAGAGGTCAGCGCAAGGCAGGGCTTTAAAACCAGCTCCCTGTATCTCTCTTCTTGACCTAACCAGCTGGGTGCCCATGGCCCCAAGACAGGGGAGAGCTCACATAGGTGCTCAGTAAATGTTGAATAAAATAATCATGATGATGATGATGATGATGATGATGATGATGATAGCCAACGTTTTTTGAGTATTTGCTATGTGTCAGGCACTGTTCTAGGTCTTCCCTTTTTTTAACGTGTATTTCTTTGTTTAATCTTCTCATTAACCCTGTGAGGTAGGTAATATTATTGCCCTCATTTTACAGATGATGAATTGTAGGCACAGAGAGGTAAAGTAGCTTATCCACAACGTCACAGCCAGTGAATGGTAAAGCCAGGATTTGAACCCACTCTCTTTACCCTCAAAGTCTGGTCTCTTAGCCATTGTGCAATAGAGCATGGTGTTGATAATAAAACACTTGCTCATCTAATTTTTGCCCCAACCTACACCACCCCCTCTCAAGATATTTTCTGCTAAAGCTGCTTGTTCTAAAAAATGATAAAATTTCTCTTTTAGGGGATAATTCATAGCCTTGAAGCTCAAATAATAACTTTTGGAGTAATCTACAGACAAAGTCCTCCTCAAAGGAGAAGCTCTAAAGGACTGATAGAAGCAATTAGAAATAATGGAATCATCTATTCCACATACTTCTGAAGGTTCGTTCCACTGCAATTCACTTTCTACTTTATTTTATACTTACTAGGACCCAAGTAAATGGGAAAAAGAAATCCAGATTTTTGTTTGATGGAAAGGAAGACTCAGAACAATGAAATAAACGCTGTTCAAAAAGCAACCTTCACGCCCCTGAGCGTTAAGTAACTTATTTATTCATATCTGTACGGATATTAATTCACTCTTCCTGGATCTATTTTCATGACATAAACAGAGACTATAAATCAACATTTCTACATAATTTTTGAAAAATAAATGCTTTGCTGCTTAGGAATATGGCTTGTGTAGTGGCAGTATATAGAGTTAGGATGCTTTTCAGCTGCAAATAACAGAAGTCCCCAACTCAACCTGGCTTAAGGAATAAGGACAGGCATCATTTCCCAGAACTGGAAGCACAGAGGAAGGGAAAGCCCCAGCCTGGATCAATCAGCAGCTCCATAAAGTCATCAAGGACTCGATCTGTGTTTCATTCTTCCACTCTGCTGTCCTCACCTGCAGTTGGATCCTAAGATGGCCTGCTAGATGGCTGTGGCCATCCCAAGTGTAATCCAGAAATGACAACATCCAAAGGAATGACAGAAGCTGTCTCTTTCTTATGTCTCTTTTTTTAGAAGCAAGAACACCTCCCCCAAAAGACTCCCAGCAGACTTCCAGTCAACCCCATTGTTGGCCTTGGGTCACAGTCCTATTTCTAAAGCAATTGCTGGCTTACACAGTCCTGCTGGGAAGCCAACAATCATGACCACCGCAAAGAGACACCAGTCATTTTCCAGGCTGCATTTCTGAAATAAACGCCATTTCTTTGTCCAGCTACCAAACTTTCACAAGACCATGGAATCAAAATCTTAAAAAGAATAAAAACGTGAAATTGCATAAAATTGGGCCTGTATTTTCTCCTGGCTGATGATTAATTGTCACCGTCACCACAGCAGGTCACCTCACTTTCCATAAAAGTAACGGTCCCTGAAGATTGTGAAATATGGATTTGCTAACCAAATATTATTTTAAATGCAGCAGAGCAGCTTGCCGTTTAGGAGAACTATTTGGTGAAACTTTTTTTAATGAAAAATGATCAGAACTTCAGGTTAAATGATGAGTTGAATGGGCACATTAATCTCCTCTCCATCCCTAAACATCACTTTAAAAAATAATAACATACTAAACAAAAGGCATAATCTCATAAGGACAAAGAGAGTGGGAAAGAAGTCAGCAGCAGCAAAATTTCAGAGCTGGAAAGCAGATGGATGAGTGGTATGTGACTTAGCAGATTTAAGAAAGCCAAATTCTAAGACAGCCATATGGAAAGCCAAGAAATATTCTGATTTATATGGTAGAACTCTCAAAAGGCTCAAGAATTGGTGGCACTAGGTACCTTTGGGGTGGAGGAATGGACGGCTAAAATGTGAGGATTGATTAAAAACCTGTAGTAGTGGGGCCGGCCTGGTGGCGCAAGAGGTTAAGTGCGGGTGCTCCGCTGTGGGTGGCCCGCGGTTCGCCGGTTGGGATCCCGGGCGCGCACCGACGCACCGCTTGTCAAGCCATGCTGTGGTGGCGTCCCATATAAAGTGGAGGAAGAAGGGCATGGATGTTAGCCGAAGACCAGTCTTCCTCAGCAAAAAAGAGGAGAATTGGCTGATCTTCCTCACCAAAAAACAAAAAAAAGAAAGTCTGTAGTAGAAATGGCTGGACTTCTGGTTCTCTTCTTCTGCTCAACGTAGTAGGGACTTCCCTCTGCAGAAGACTGGAGGCTGATTCTCAATAAACAACGAAAGAGAGGATCTGTATTGAAGGAACGTAGTGAGATTGAGGGCAGAGGTATCATACACAAAACAGAGCAATTAAATGAATGTTTTTGTACTATCTGTCGCGATCACCAGCTTTCTTCTCCCATCCAGCACCCTGAATACTGGAAATCACGTTCTACTGTTCAGGCAGGAGATGGAAGATTATTATTCTCCAGGGCAGCTGAACAATCCAAGAGAAAAGATAAAAAGATATTGATATGACGGGTCCCTAGCCAGATCACTCTGCGGTGAAAACCACAGTTGATAAGCATCCCCCTTCCCCTCCTGCCAAGCTTCCAATCTGTTGTTAAAGCTCCACTTTTAAATATATATGAAGAGCAAAGAATCACCAGATATTGGTGGAAAGTCTCTAATATAAAAGAGGCCATCACAAACAAATAGAAAGAAAAAAGTAACTTGGATAACTATGCAAAGAGAGTAAGACTTAAAAAAACACCTATCATTAATAGCTTTGCAGAGATAAGATATTGCATTCTGTGAAACAGAAACAGGACACTATAAGAACAGGAAAAAAGCCTTTGCAAATTAAAAATATGAAAACATAAATGAAAAACTTAATGGAAAGAGTAGAAAATTAAGGTGAAGAAATATCCCAGAAAGCAGAGCAAAAAAAGCAATGGATGGAAAATAAGGAAGAAAATATTTTTTAAAAAAAGATAGAGGATCAATTGTGGAGATCTGACATCCAAATGATAGGAGCTCCAGAAAGAAAACGGAGAAGAAGAAATCACCAAAAAAAAGTTTAAGAAATTTTCCTAAAATTGAAAGACATAAATTTCTAAGCTAAAAGTGCCCACTAAATGCCCAGTAAAAGGGATAAAACTAGACGCAAAGCAGGCACAGAATTGTGAAATTTCAGAACGATGAGGACAAGAGAAGAACGTACAGGCTCCGGGGGGTAAGAGAGAGATTGATTTCATACAACAAGAATCAGAATCAGAATGTCTTGAATTTCACAACAGCTAAACTGGAAACAACGTGACAATGCAGCTGTGCCTTCAAAATTGAGAGATGACACTTTCTCACCTAAAATTATACATCAATTAAGTGTGAGAAAAAAAACTAGAAATTTCTTCAAAAGCACAAGGACAAAAAAAGAAAGTATTCCCATGCACTCTTTCTTAGAAAACTAGAGGATGTGCTCCACCAAAATGATTGAGTAAACTGAGAAAGAAGAGAGAACACAGGATTGAAAATAGAGAAGATCCAATTCCAGAGAGAGGTGAAGGGACTCCTTGTGGTCATGGTAAAGGAAGACCTCAGGTTGGACCACATCCACAAGTGACTTTTTCAAGAAAATAAAATTGACGGAATACTTATTGTGCTTAAATATATTGAGAGAAAATGTATACACTCAGGAGAGGGATTAAATTGAAGTTGAGTATGTAAAAAACTTAGCAAAAGAGAAAAAGGCAATCATTAACTCCAGGGTAAACAAAAAGTTGGGCAGAAAGGAAAAGGAACCATAGTATACAACATGGTTCAGCTATAAATAGTGTTTACAAAGTCAGAATAAGGTAAACAATGAATATGGATCTAACTTAAAGTACCATATAACATTAGTACAGTGGGAGAGCAGGAAGTGTATCTGCATGGATACCTGTCTAGTGGTGGTAACGGGGTAGAGAAAGGTGTTTGAGCCTCATCTTCCACAGTTGGAAGTCAATAGATGATGCCAAAACTACAAAATCTATGAGTAAAAATATCACCATCTATGAAGGAAATACCAAAAGATTCGGTTGAAAGAGCTAAAAATGGTTGCCGCAGGATAGTGAGAAAAGGCGTCAGAGTGGGGAACTGCTTTTTTTCCAATGGCAAGTAGAATTCTTTGAACTATGTATTTGTGAAACTTTGATAAAATTTTTAAAATGTTAAAAATATACCTCAATTATGTGTTATTAATTCAGATTTTTTGTACCTGGAATTTATTGAAACGGCTCACATTTGCAGGCATGGCTTTGCATTCCCAGAGTGTAATGAAGGATGCCTTATTCTCATAGTGAAGGTCTGACCTAATCCTCTACGGTGCAATTGAATAGCAAGGCTTGATGACAGCAAACAAAAGCCTTGGTAGCCAATCCTCCTGTAGGGGTTTTTATAATTAGTTTTATTTTTCTAGAAAAATGAAAACAAGTTATTTTCTGTTGAGCACACATGGATCCCTGGCTTGTGCTCTCAGAGGACGTGGAGGAGTCGCTTCAGATTCCTGCCTGGTGCAGGTCAAATTATGAAATGTTACCGACTGTATATTTATCCTCTGTCCATTCAGTGAACAGACCCAGAGGGAGCACCTCACATAGGTCAAGTAGATGGATGGAGACCTGGATGGATAAGACACAGTTCCTGCCTTCAGAATGCTCACAGTCTAGCATCTTGAAGTCTAGCACAGGGGCTTACACTTCATGCTCTCTCTTGCCTTTTCCTCATGTTTCCCCTCTCCCTGGAATGGCTTTCTCCCAGTCCCCTCCTCTTTTCTCCCCTTGAACTGGTTACCTGTAATTCATTATTTCAGACTCAGCTAAGGGATCATCTCCTCCAGGAATCCCTCCCTGACTCTTCTTCAACCCTGGGTGAATTAGGGGCCACTCCTCTGGGCTTCCATCCCTTCTTCTGGTGACAAACCCCGGCCGCTTAGCCTCAAGAATAGGCACATGATACATACTGGACCAATCAAATCATCCCATCTCCCCCTCCTTGTGATTGGTGCAGGGATTGGTATGGGATCTAAGCAAGTCAATCAAGATCCTTCCTGGAATTTTTCTAACTGGGACTGGTAGAGAAGAGTCCCTTATTTCCCTAAAAGTGAGTTTCCAGGGTCCAGGTTCCCACATAAGTGGAGTAATTTTGTTTAAAAGAGGGAAATCAATATCAAGACAGAAGCAGAAATAAAAGATGGAGAGCATTTGCAATTTGCTGTGGTAGGGCAAAACAAAAAAGTTGTTTGTTGTGTAAAACATTTGTAAAGATAATAAAGTAGATATGATTGAGACATTTTCAGTAAATACATACTGAATTTGATAAGAAGTTTCCTGCCAGCAATCAAAAAAGAATCAATAAAATTAGTTGCCTGAAATCAGAATTAAGTATTCAACAAAAAATTTAAACTGTTTTTTTTATTGGTGAGGAAGATCAGCCCTGTGCTAACATCTGCCAATGCTCCTCTTTTTTTTTTTTGCTGAGGAAGACTGGCCCTGTGCTAACATCCGTGCCCATCTTCCTCCACTTTATATGGGATGCCGCCACAGCATGGCTTGCCAAGCGGTGCGTCGGTGTGCGCCCAGGATCTGAACCGGTGAACCCTGGGCCGCCGCAGCGGAGCGCGTGCACTTAACCACTTGCACCACTGGGCCAGCCCCAAAACTGTTTTTAACAGTATCTGAGCTAGTGACTTTAGCCAGCTATAAAATGATTTGGATTTTTGCAAACACACACAAAAATTTTAGATAAATGATGATAAATTTTTTTTATTATTCATGAAAATTTTGTTATAAAATTATGAACAAAAAATATATTTTACTAATTGTGAGAGAGTTCCAGTTAAGCTACCAAACAATTGTTCATAGAATGCAAGACCTTTTAATAACATAAAAAATCAATTGATTCAACATTTTAAAAATTGCAAGTACTTTTCTTTAGCTTTAGATGAGTCAGGCAACATAAAAGATTCTGCTTGATTAATATTTTGTGTACATTTTGTCTCATAAGACTTCCAAATTTATGAAGAAATGTTGTGAATTTATGGCCAACAAAACCAAACTTGTGGCATAGATATTTTTGAATCTTTTTTATCTGTCAAATAGGAATTTCAGCTAGATGTGAAAAATTAGTCTCTATCATGATGGATGGTGCGCAAGCTATGTTAGATTTTTAAATCCACGTTTATTGGAATTCTAAAACAAGAGACTGATGTTTTCCTCTACGAAAGTGTCTTTTTCTCAGGTTTTGAAGAAGAGTATGTAAAGTGTCATAGATATAGTTGTTCTAATCATTCAATATACACATGCAAATGTGTAAATTATTGCCAGTTTATGGAAATGTTGAAAAAAATAAAAGACAATAAATTTAATTATCTTGGGTCCTTTGCCAATGCTTGTTGGTTCAATGGTAGAAGAATTTTCTAAAAAGATTTGCTGTCCTAGGTCTAATTCAAGATTTTCTTGAAGCAAAGAGAATGCTTGCCAAATATTAAATAACCATAGATAAAATATGGCAATATCATACTACATATGAATGAGTTACATTTGAAGTTCCCAGGAAAGGAAAAGCGTTTTTGTGACCTGGCTGGACAGATATGATAATTTATCCTGATACTAAAACTGTGTATAATAAAAATCAATAATAATGTTTTTGTACATTTTCTAACATGAATCAGTATTCCTAAGATTTTAATTGTATGTAGTAGCATCATTTAAATTTGCTGCAAAAACTGCAAGAAAATTTGAAGAATGCTTTGCTGATATTAGCAAATTTAGAACTGCTTTTCAATTCATGCAATACATGTTTGAAGTCTATGCTAGTAATACTTAGCTGACTCAAGAGTTAGTCAGTTTACTGATTCTGAACAGAAGTAATTTTGAAACTAATATACTTTTTTCTTCAAAGTTAAATTGGTTCTTCTGAAAAAGACAAATCAGTTTTGTTGATGTGGATATGAATATTAAAGAAAAATTACTTTTTGATACTCTATTCAGTTACTGGAAAACTTTTAAGCATGTTTGAAACAACTTGAGCATGTGAATGTACTTTTACAACTGTAAATTTTATGAAATCAAAATACAGATAAAAAATTTCCAGTGAAAATTTAATGGCCAAATTAAGATGTGCCGTAAGTGTAAATTACACACTGGATTTTGATGACTTGGCCAAAAAAAAGAATATAAAATATCTCATTAATAATTTTTTATATTGAGTACATGCTGATATGATAATATTTTGGATATATTGCATTAAATATATTATTAAAGTTAATTTCATCTGTTTATTTTTACTTTTCTTAATGTGGCTATGAGAGAATTTAAACTTAATCTGAGTTTCATATTCTACTTTTCTTGGACAGCACTGGTCTAGATCATGTGTTCCTTCATCAGGATTTTTGTCTTAATAGCTACAATAGTATATATTACTACATGCTGTGTGCCAGAGATTGTGTTAAAGGCTTTGCAAACACATTTAACTTCAAAATGACTATATGAGGTAAGTTTACTGATTAGGAAACCAAGGTCAGAGATGTTAAGTAATTTGCCCAAGATCACACAGCTAGTAAGTAGTATAACCAGACTTCTTTCTCAGGGTCTGTCACATCCCCAAACCCGAGCCCTTAATCACAACTGTGGTACCTACCACACGCCCAACATTAGTATTTCCATGCAGGAATTCCTTTCCTGCATTTCTCAGGTCATTTATGTTTTCCAAATCCTAAATAACAAGAAAAATCAATCAAGAAATTGGGAAAATGGGAACAAGTATTTTAATTCTTCTGTAAGAATTAAAGACTCATAATTAACATACAGACACCACTAGTCAAAGGCATCCACTGATGTCAAGGCAAAAACAAGAGCAGGAATCACTGATGCACGGAGTTGAAGGCTAAGGTTGACACTTCTGGGGCCTGGGACACAGGAATCACAGTCTCACTGGCCAGTCTTGCTTGTGGCTATTGCCTTCTTATAAATGTGTGTTTCTGGACCTTTCTGCTGCTAATGGAAAGTCTTTGCTCCAAACACAATAAATATTAATAAGTTTATACAAATAGTAGGCATTAATACAAATTCCATGAATGGTATTCCAAGGAAGAACAAGTTTTGGAAGCAAAATTTAGTCCTTAAATTGGCATTTCCACAGATGATTCTGTGAGATGCTATTATCCTTGCTAGGAGACCCAGATGTTACATTATTCAAAAACTACCCAATGATGTTCCCTGGTGTTTTCCAATGTTTGAATATTTGCTAGAAACTACAGTTCTTTACAAATACTGCCAGAGTATAAGTGCTTTATAAATATTATCAAGTACAAATATTTTACAAAGGCTGCCAGACTTAATATTTCTTATTTATTAAATAAAAACGTTTAGATATCCATAATAATGACTGAAGAGTATGAAGAATGTTGGAAAGTATTTTTAAAATAACTTACGGTTTTGGTAATTCCAGAGCATTCTTAGAAATTCCAATTTTTTATTCCCAATTCCCAAAGATTAATGTCTGTTGGGAATTTGGAAATAGTACCTGGCATCTGAGGCCTTTAAGAATGTTTTTTGAAAGAAAGAAAAAAGGAAGTGATGATTAGGATCCAGAACACTGGGATCTTTCTCTCACGGAAGTAGAGGTAAGAAGGGAAAAATTGGATACTAAGGCAAATAAATCTGTAGCTGTGGAAATAAGTGAGACAGAGAAAGACAAATACTGCATGGTATCACTTACATGTGGAATCTAAAGAAAAGCCAAACTTACAGAAACAGAGAGTAGAAAAGTGGTTGCCAGAGGCTAGGGGGTGGGGGAAATAGAGAGAGGTTGGTAAAAGGGTACAGACTTTCAGCTGAGATGAATAGGGTCTGAGGATCTAATGTACAACACGGTGACTACAGTTGATCACACTGTATTGTATAATTGAAATTGCTAAGAGGGTAGAACTTACATATTCTTACCAAAAAAAAACAAAAAAAGATAAATACGTGAGATAATGAATGTGTCAATTAACTAGATGGGAGAAATCTTTTCATAATGTATGCATCTATCAGATCACCACAATGTACGCTTTAAATATCTTCACGATTTTATTTGTCAGTTATACCTCAATAAAGCTGGAAAAAAATGTTTATTCAATAACAAAACTGGATTCTTTCCCTTATAAAAAAAAATTCTGTGGCTGTGGGTAGGAGGTTTTGACATTGCCATGGAGTGGCCTCTGTTCTCTAATGAAGTAAAGGAGGGGTCTTTTGTTGAGAACGAGGCAGGCAATGGCCAGCAGAGGGTTCTTAGGGGACTTGTAAAGGTTTGAAATTGCCCTTGAAGGGGATGAGAGAGAGTCACCTTGGGGTTTCAGGGACGCCTCTGAGCTCTCAGCTGAAGTCCTGAGCACACGCTAGAGTAAAGACAGGAAGCACATGACAGGCTCCCAATGCTCCAGGACCCTGTAGATGTTCTCTGTAGACACAGGGGTGTCCACCTGCACACACATAAGCACACCCAAGCACACACTCATACACACACACCTAGAACAATACTTGAAATAACAGGCTGCTATGCAAGGTCCCCACCGCCCGAGGTGTGAGCTGTCAGAGAGGGAGGTCAGTGCTCTCATGGACACCAGGAAAGACATTGTGAGTGGGGGCGGGGAGAGGAAGACATTCTCTAGCAAATATGACATTTTCGAGCAACTGAATCCAGTGCCAGAAATGACTGCTTTGCTACCCCTTGACTCGCCCTGCATTTTACTGCTTCCTTACAAAACCATGCCTGCGAGCTTTTGGAGGAACCCAAATTTGGCCCCTCCTTCTCAATGAACTAAGAGTCAGGTGAGCTGGTTTCCAGCCTCAGCTGTGCCACTAGTTCAGTGAGCGGCCCTGCGCTTCTCTGGGCCCAATTTCCCGTGTGTATAATGTGTTGGTAAGTGGGGCTTGGGAGGGGAGGCATTGCTTTACTTGTCTTCCGTGCTGTGTTGTTTTTTTGTTGCAAGGAATAGAGACCCACACAGGTTATCTCAAGTGATGAGGGTTGTTGTAGGAACAGAGGAGCAATGAGGAAGGCAAAGATCTCAGGCGAGCCCAGGCACAGCCATATGGCCTGACCCTATGGAGCCTGGCTCGTAGTTCTGCGCTTAGGGGAACCTTCAGAGTCCCCGAAACCCTTTGTGGGTTAATTGTCCACGCGCAGCAGCTCTGGTGCTCCACCCTTACCTTAGCTAGGTGCTCTCTCTCTCTCTGCTTCTCCTTGGATGCCTGCTTGCTTCTACCCGTCAGGGACCATTGATAGAAAATCCGTTTGGCTCAATCACCCGCCTATTTGGTTTGGACTAAGCTTTTGGGCTAAGCCACCTCACAGAACAGCTACTCAGCCTACAGATCTGCTGCCTTTGGGTCAGGTGCCCACCCCAAACCTCTCAGCTATGTCCAGGGAGGGATGGTCACGTGACAGAATGTGGCCACCCTGCTCTAAGGCTGCTCCGTCACAGGGTCCGTGAGATGGCAGATACCCTGTTCCCCAGGGCTCCCTGCCTCCAGCTCTGCCTCTTCAGGAGGTTAACCTCCTGCAACCCCATCCTCTACCCCCAATAACATTTCATCGTTGCCTGCTGGTGCCAGGCTCAGAGCAGGCTGGTTCGCATTACCTCATGTAACTCTCTCAACAGTTCTCACTGTTAGACATCCCCTCCTTACAGAAACAGAAACTGAAACCCAGTGCCACCCGGATAACGGGGGGCAGAACCAGGATTGGAACATAGTTCTGCATAAGTCTAAGACCTCTTTTCTTTCTGTTCTGTTATCCTTATCCTATTCCCTTGCGAGGGAAAACCTCGCAATCTTTACAATCAACTTCTCCCGTAGACTCTACATCCCAAAAAACAGTCATTTATTCAAGAGGGCAATCAGGGCAAGACTCTGCCAGTAACAATCCATGCCTAGTCCCTTCCCCAAGTGCAAGGGGCCCTCAGGCCAGCCCTGCCTTCCAGGAGAGCCTGGCCCAGCAGCCACAGCAGCCACAGCAGCGACCACACAGCACGGGCACTCAGCTTGTCCTCCCCAAGCCAGTGAAGGTGGCAGAGGAACAGTCTGGAAATAAATTAAAACAGACCGATTCTTCTCTGGGTTTAGTTTAAACCATATCGGAAAAATTGCCTCTAAATAAAATTGGATAGCAGACCTGGCAAACCAGTGCAAGTAATTATATCAACTTGATGGTGGTAATTACTTTTCATAAAACTTGGTTACTTCCCATCTCCAATAAATCTACCCCATGATAATTCTGTAATATGTATTCATTGTACATAAAACCAGGAGTCATTACCAAGTGTGCTATGAATGAATATGCACCGAGTTTCATGCCTTCTCCAAAGACCTTGAATGGTCTACGGTTCATGCAGCCCATTGGCAAGCACCCAGGCCACACAAGATGGCTCTTTGGCTGGGGCCTGGGAGTTGGGGCATGGGATAGTGGCAACCTTTTAACATTTCTGGATTTTGCTAAGAAACTGGTAGTATCAGAGGAAGACACCCTAATAAGGTGGTGGCAGAGAGTACAACGGAGACCACTAGGAGAGTTGAACACATCCCGCAGCCTCCTCATTTCCCCTGGCCCTCTAAGCCAGGTTTCCCTGCTTGGGGGCTGGAAGAGACACACAGCAGTAGACACACAGCAGCCCCTCTCCTAGGAGAGCATTGCACTCGGGGCGGGATGCTGCCTCCTAGTCTGGCCTTGCCAGTCGGTGGGCTGTGTGGCCTTAGGGAGCCTCATCTCTTCTTTGCGTCCGATTCCTGGTCTGTAAAGATAAGGATTACACCGTTTTAGTTTTTCATTAATTAAGTTGGTTCAACAAGTCCTCCTCAAGTGCCTCTTCTGTGCCAGGCACTGTGTTTAGTGAGAAGGACACAGCAGTGCTTGAGGCATTCCCTGCCTTCTTGATGTTTATGGTCCAGTAGGGAACACATTGAACAAGTAATAAGAGGTCTGCTAATTATTATGATGGAAAAATAGAAGGTGGGAAGGAGTATTTAACAGAGGATTTAATCCAGCTTATTGGGGAGTGTTAGGGAAGGCTTCCTGGAGGTAGTGACACTTTAGCTAAAGGAGACACCTCAAGGAGATGGTGGAGAAAATCTCTGGCAGAGGAAAGGTGCTGATGGCTAAGAATAGGGAGCTGGCTTCACCCACAGCCTGGCATTCCTTGAGGGCAGGAATCCTGTCTTGGTCTTCTTCATATGCCCTGGCTGGAACCTGGTGGACCTTGGGTAAGTGTTTGCTGGCTGGATGGCCATCTGTTATTTCATAACGCCTTGTAAAGCCGCTCTTCTGACCTGGACTGGATAAATAGGAACCAGTCCAGGCCCCACAGCCTGCTGTTGGTGGAGCAACATCTGCTGACCTCCAGACCAGTGCTCTGTCCAGATGTGAGGGTCAGATGAGGTCCCACAGGAAACAAGAGTTTGAGACATAAGAGCTACTGAACACATGAGAAAGGGTGATTATTTCCATAGCTTTCTTCTTTTTTTCCCTCTCCACATGGCAACCACTGGGCCTTTTGCTCCTAGAACAGCTGCCCAGCTGCCTCATTTTCTGCTTGGACATCATTTCAGAGTGTGGACTTGACACTCTTGTGCTTCTCTTCTCCATCTGTGCCTGAATTGGCAATTCAAAGGAGCAGTCCTCCCTCCTGCCTGGAAGCTAGAAAGGTGCCTTCTCCCTAGGCCCTGGGGAGCCCCGCTGCTCCCCTGGGGTCAGATCAGGACCGGAGGGCTCTCCATAGCGCCCCCATCAGACTCTGCAGGAGCTGCCAGGGAATCTCACCAATGCATGTCTGGGGAGTGGAGGGGAGGAGCATATATTTCCATATTAATTGGTTATTTAGCATCAATTTAAAAAGTTGACAAGTCCCAAACCCAGACACATTATATTGACTCCCTAAACAAAAGGAGGCTCTGCTATCTCTGTTCAGGTTTGAGTTAGCACTATCAGCTGTGCCAAGGATCTTGAGGCTGACAAGGGGTTACTTTCCAAAATATGTAAAGAAATCATACAACTCAACAACAAAAAGACAAACAACCCGATCAAAAAATAGGCAGAGGATGTGAACAGACATTTTTCCAAAGAAGATATACAGATGGCCAACAGGCACGTGAAAAGATGTTCAATGTCCCTAATTATTAGGGAAATGCAAATCAAAACCACAAGAAGATATCACCTCACACTCATCAGAATGCCTATAACTAACAAGATGAGACATAATAAATGTTGGAGAGGATGTGGAGAAAAGGGGACCCTGCATACACTGCTGGTGAGAATGCAAACTGGTGCAGCCACTATGGAAAACAGTATGGAGATTTCTCAAAAAATTAAAAATAGAAATACCATACAATCCAGCTATCCCACTACTGGGTATTTATCCAAAGAACATGAAATCAACAGTACAAAGAGATCTATGCACCCCTATATTCATTGCAGCATTACTCACAATAGCCAAGATGTGGAAACAACCCAAGCACCCATCAACTGATGAATGGATAAAGAAGATGTGGTGTATATATATACATATTTATATATATATATATATACACACACACACACACACGATGGAATATATATATGATGAATAACATCATATATATATGATGGAATACTACTCAACCTTAAAAAAAGACAAAATTGTCCCATTCGCAACAACATGGATGGACCTTGAGGGCATGATGTCAAGCGAAATGAGCCAGACAGAGACAGACAAACACCATATGATTCCCCTCATATGTAGAAGATAAACAAATGCATGGATAAAGAGAACAGATTGGTGATTACCAGAGGGGAAGGGAGTGGGGAGGTGGGCAAAAGGGGTAAAGGGGCACATATGTATAGTGACGGATAGAAATGAAACTACTGGTGGTGAGCACAATGCAGTCTACGTAGGAACTGATATACAATAATGTACACCTGAAATTACACAATGTTATAAAACAATATGACCTCAATAAATAAATAAATAAATAAATGAGGATCTTGAGGTCATTTCTGCCTTGACTCGAACGCTCATTATTTCAGAGGAAGTTCCTCTGGTTTTTTGGTCTTATTCTGAATCAATCCCTTGTTGCTCAAGACCCTCACTACTACCTCCCCTTCTCCTGGGTCAGGGGAACAGAGAAATATTTGAGACGACATCCAGGGAGAGTCTGTTTTTCCCGACGCGACACAGATTCTAGACAGACTGTGGCTGTGGTCACCCTCATGCTAACCATTTCCCTTTCTCTACCCAACTCGGTAAGTTACAATGACCCCACCTACTCCAGACAGAAATTCACACAGCTGCATCCTGGAACAGCTCTTCCCACTGCTCTCCACTTAATTGTCCCAATTACAGGATTGTTACAGACTTAGATAAGAGAATAAAAGAAGAAATATTGAAACAAGGACAGAATAATTGAAGGTGGTAGGGGATCAGACAATTATGATTGAAAACCTAGGTTAGTAGAACCCACCGCGATTGTGTATGAAACAAGAGAGCAATAGAGTTCAGCTTATTTAATAAAAGGCATACAAGATGGTCAGGGGAGATAAATGTCACCTGAGACAGTGTTCACTGAAGTGTTCAGAATTTGATTTGTTGGGTTTTGATGTGTTGAGAGGACAGAGCACAGATTGCCAGGCTGTCCCATCAAAACTGGAAACACCCTGGGGCCGGCCCCGTGGCTTAGTGGTTATGTGCGCGCTCCGCTCCTGGCGGCCCGGGTTCAGATCCTGGGCGCGCAACGACGCACCGCTTCTCCGGCCATGCTGAGGCCGCGTCCCACATACAGCAACTAGAAGGATGTGCAGCTATGACATACGACTATCTACTGGGGCTTTGGGGGGGAGGGGATAAATAAATAAATAAAATTTTTTAAAAAATAAATAAAACTGGAAACACCCTGCTTCTTCTCTGACCCGGTGGCAGCAACTCAAGGATGGACCATGGCTCTTGGATGCATTTTTCAAGCCAGGGTAAGAATTAGAGTTAGTTCAAAGTCTCACCTTTAAGGAAGTGATAGCAAAGCTATTCTGCAAAGGAAGAGATGTGAGATTATATCCAGGCACCTTCACTCAGGATTCAGTGGTCAGGAAGGGGTCCTGAGCCTACCCATTGGCCAGTCATTGGCAAAGAGAAAGTGCTCTGGAAGTAGTCACACGAAAGGAGGATGGACACATAGATCAAATCGGGACTCTGCCAGCAATACCCTCCATCTCCAACATCTCCACCAAGCAGAGTTTAGACCACTGGGAAGAGAGGTGGGAAGGGAATGGGATAGAGTGAATGGCTGAGGTGGGAGGAAGGGGCCAGCACACAAATAACCAGGCACAATTGCAATCAAACTTAGAATGGTGAGGGGTGTACTCCAGGCATTCACAGATTCCCTTAACATGTTGTAGACATAAAACTCCCTCTTGACCTCTCCATGTACCACCTCTCAGAGTAACAAACTCAAAAAATTTCCTCCTCCCTAGGTAAAGTAGCCGTTCATTTTACTTGTCCTAAGTTGTCTCCTTTAACAGACATTCCTTGTTGGCTCTTCTGGGATTTGGTCAACACTCTTGTGTTTCTGCCTCTCATACCCTTTTTGTCTCCATATACTTTAGGGAGTTCTTCTTTTTGCCACATTCCTAGGTTTTTAGTCTACCCTGCCTTCTTAGATCTTCTCCAGCCCACCAGACCTTCCTAAGGACATGGGGAGTGAACTGGCACAAAGAAAGTTCTACCAGTCTTTGGCTTACCTTATTATTTTCTTAATGTGTCTTTAAAAGAGCAAAAGTTTGTAATTTTGGAGAAGTCTAATTCTTCGAATTCATTTTTTTCTCTTATGAAAATATGCTTTTTCAGTTCCAAGAAATCTGCCTCCTCCCAAGGTCGCAGATATTTTCCCCTATATTTTCTTCTAGAAGTCTTACAGTTTTAAGTTTTATATCTGAGTCGATGATCCAGGTCTTGTTAATTGTTCTGTATGGCCTGCTATAAGGGCCAAGGTTCACTTTTTTCCACAGAGATATCCATTTGATCAAACACTACTTATTGAAAAGACTTTTCTTTCCCCCATTGAACTGCCTTGGCTCCTTTGTAGAATATCAAGCGACCATATATGTGTGGTTCTATTTCTGAATTCTCTACTTTTCCTCATTTATTTCCATGTCTATCTTTTCACAGATGGGACACTGTCTTCATTACTATGGTTTTATAGTTACTTTAAAAATTGCACAGTGTAAAAAGTCCTCCAATTTCATTCTTTAAAAAAAATTGCTTTGGTTTTTCTAGGTCCTTTGTATTTCCAAATAAATTCTAGAATCAGCTTGCCAATTTGTGTTTTTTAACTTGAATTTTGATTGAGATTGTGAGAAGTCTATAGGTCGTTTTGGGGAGAATTGCCATCTTAACAATATTGAGTCTTCCAAATCTTGAACATGGTGTATCTTAGGTCTTTAATTTCATCAATTTTTAATTTTCAGTGTTTGGGTCTTGGACATGTTTTGTTAGATACATACCTAAGTGATTTATGTTTTGAGGGGACACTATCAAAATCTCCTACACTCAGTTTCCCCTATTATTAATATCTTTTGTTAGAATTGTCTATTTCTCCCTTTAATTCTGTCAAATTTTGCTTCATATATTTTGAAGCTCTGTTATTGGGTGCATGCACATTTATAGTTGTTATATCTTCCTGCAGAATTGCTCCTTTTATCCTTTATAAAAGGTTTCTTTATCTATAGTAATACTCTTTATCTTAAAGTTTATTTTAACTGATATTAATATAGCCACTCTGACTTTTTATGCTTTCTTATGTGTTATTTTTCTATCCTTTTATATTCAATCTATCTGTGTCATTATTTTTAAAGCACATCTATTCTAGACATCATATAATTGGGTCTTGTTTTGTTTTTTTGCTTTTAATTCATTCTGATAATCTCTGCCTCTTAATTGGGGTATTTAGTCCATTTCTGTTGCCTTCAGGTTAGCACTGTGCTCTTCATTTCCTGTTTGTGTCAACTGGTCTTCACTCTACTGTTCTTTCTTTTCTGATTTATTTTGGGTTAATTGAATGCTCTCTAGAATTCCATTTTAATTTTTCTATTGGCTTATTAGCTATACCTCTTTGCATTGTTTTTAAGTGGTTGCTCTAGATATTTCAATATATATCCTTAGCTTTTCACAGTCTGCTTAGAGTTAATACTATACCACTTCACTCAGAATGTAAGAAACTTCTAACTCCATACTCATTTTAACTCCCATCTTTTATGTTATGTTTCTGACAAATATTACATCTACGTACTCTATAAACCCTACAGTACAATGCTATAACTTTTGCTTTAAACTTTAAGATGTTTTTTAAAGAAATGAAGAGAAAAAAGATAGTTTAAAAAATATATACCCACACCATTGCCGTTTCTGGTACTCTTTACCTGCTGCTGAAGATCTGATCTTCCAGCTGGTACAATTTTCCTTTAGTCCTAAGAACTTCCTTTAGCATTGCTTGGAGTGCCAGGCTGCTGGTGATGAATTCTCCTGGTTTTCCTTTCTCTGAAAATGACTTCATTTTTTTTTTATTCTTGAAGGATAGTTTTTACTGGATATAGAATTCCATGTTGACAATTTTTCCTTTCAATATTTTACTTTTTATTTTATTTTAGAACCGTTTTTTTATTTACAGGAAAATTTCAAAGATAGTACAGAGTTCTCATTTACCCCATACCCAGGTTCCCCTATTATTAACATCTTTTATTAGTATTGTACACTTGTTACAATTAATGAATTAGTATTTTCTGGACGAGATGGTAGAGAATTGGTATAATTTTTTCCTTAATTGTTTGGTAGAATTCACCAGCAAAATCATATGGCCTTAGTGCTTTCTTTTTTGGAAGGTTATCAGTTTTTGATTCAATTTCCTTGATACATATAAGCTTATATAGATCATCTATTTCTCCTTGTGTGAGTTTTGGTAGTTTATGTCTTTCAAGGAATCAGTCCATTTCATCTAAGTCATTAAATTTGTGGGCATAGAGCTGTTCATGGTTCTCTTTTGTTATCTTTTAATGCCTGTGGGATCAGTAGATGAATCTTGTTTTATTTCTGATACTGGTAATTTGTATCTTTTTCTTTTTTTCCTGGTTAGTCTGCCTAGACATTTATCAGTTTTATTGATCTTTTCCAAAAACCAGCTTTCAATTTTGTTGCTTTTCTCTATTGTTGTCCTGTTTTCAATTTCATTGATTTCTGCTCTAAATTTTATTATTTCTTTTTCTCTTCTTGCTTTAGGCTTAAATTTCTCTTCTTTCTCTAGTTTTCTAAAGTCTAAGCTTAAATTATTGATTATAAATCTTTCTTCTTTTCTAATATATGCATTCAATGCTATAAATTTCCCTATAAATGCTGATTTCACTGCATCTCACAAATTTTGATAACTGTATTTTTATTTTCATTTAGTTAAAAATATTTCTCTTGAGACTTCTTTGACTCATGTGTCCTTCACAAATGTATTACTATTTAATCTCCAAATATACAGAGATTTTCCAGCTATCTTCTGTTACTGATTTTTAGTTTAATTCCACTGTGGTCTGAGAATACATTTTGTATGATTTCTAGTCCCTTAAATTTGTTAAGGTGTGTTTTATGGCCTAGGATGCACTCTATCTTCAAGAATGTTCCATGTGAGCTTGAGGAGAATGTATATTCTGCTGTTTTTGGATGGAATATTTTAGAAATGTCAATAAGATCAAGTTGATTGATAATGCTATTTAGGTCAACTACATCTTTACTGATTTTCTTGTCTGCTTGATTTATCAGTTCCTGAAAGAGGTGTGTTGAAGTCTCCAACTACAATAGTGGATTTTGTCTATTTCTCCTTGAAGCACATAGTTTTTGACTTACTTTTTTTTTTTTTTTTTTGGTGAAGATGATTGGCCCTGGGCTAACATCTGTTGCCACTCTTCCTGTTTTTGGTAAGGAAGATTAGCCCTGAACTAATATCTGTGCCCATCTTCCTCCGTTTTGTATGGGGGATGCCTCCACAGCATGGCTTGATGAGCAGTGTGTAGGTCTGTGCCCAGGATCTGAACCTACGAACCCCGGGTTGCCAAAGTGGACCACGCAAACTTAACCATTAAACCACCAGGCTGGCCCCTTGACTCACATATTTTTGATGTTTTGTTGTTAGATGCATACACATTTAGGATTGTTATGTCTTCTTGGAGAGTTGATCCCTTTATCATTAGGTAATGCCCCTCTTTATCTCTGATAATTTTCTCTATTCTGAAGTGTGCTTTGTCTGAAATTAATATAGTCATTCCAGCTTTCTTTTAATTAGTGTTAGCATGGTATATCTTTCTCCATCTCTCCAAGGTTAACGTATCTGAGTCTTTACATTAAAGTAGTAATGTAGCAACATATAGTTGAGTCTTCTTTTTTTATTCAGTCTGACAATCTGTCTTTTAACTGGTATATTTAGACCCTTCACATTTAAAGCAATTATTGATATAGTTGGATGAAGATCTACTATATTTGTAACTCTTTTCTGTTCATTATATTTGTTCTTTGTTTTATTTTTTCCTCCTTTTTTCTGCCTGTTCTGGTTGTAAGTAAACATTTTATATGTTTATTTTATCTCCATTTTCATTTTATCTCCTCTCTTAGCATATCATATACACTTTATTAAATTTTTAGAAGTTGCCCTAGAGTTTGCAACATACATTTTTTAACTAATCTAGGTATATCTTTAAATGACATTATACCACTTTACATGTAGTGCAGGCGCCTTATAACGGAGTATTCTCAATTCTTCTCTCCCATCCTTTATGACGCTGCTATCATTCATGTCATTTATCCATAAGCTGTAGTCACCCAATATGTTGTTACTATTACTATTTAAACAAATATTTATCTTTTATATCAATTAAGAATAAGAAAAGTTAAAGATTTAATTTTGCCTTCATTTATGTCTTCTCCAATACTCTTCCTTCCTTTATGTAGTAAAACCATTTTAAAAGAGGAGGCTCACTCTGTGTCATCCCTTTCTTCTAAATGTCAATTCCCCTCCAGTTTCTGTGTGCTCTTAAGTGCCTTCAGCTAGTTGTTTTTTATATTTTCTTCAGAGTTCATCATTGTTGCCTTCAGGAGGGTTGGTCTAATACAAGCTACTCCATTACTGCCAGTGGAGCTCCTTGATTAGGGTTATTCTATCCATTTTCATAAGAGGTATTGGTCTGTAATTTTTCTTCCTTGATCAATTTTGTCAATCAAGGTTATGAAGACATTATAAGAAGAGTTTGGCCATCATTTTCAAATATAGATTTGGACCTTTTTCTTACCCTAAATAAATTTCCTCCTCTGTGTCCTCATTCAGTCCATCAGTATTTATTCAGATTCTACTACATGCTACTGTGGGCTAAGCACCGGGAATTCAAAGATGAATAAACTCTGCTTCCTGCCCCTAAGGAGTTCCAAGCCTAGTGGCAGTGACACAAGGATATCTCACATTTATATAATCCAACGTCTTGTCACACACGACATCATACTCAATCCCCACAAAAAACCTGTGAAATTCATGTAACGGGTATCGCAATCCCCGCGTGACAGACTTTCTGGCCCCCCAGTGTTGTCTGGAGAACTTTTAACCATTACTAAATCAGTGTTTCACTGCTGCTCCTGACCTGGAGCACACTATATAAACTCGGCCACGTGAAAAGCAGCTGAACTACAGATTAACAATGGGAGCTCGTATTTGATTGATTAATCTGTTTATAGTGACTTAACATGTTAAAAAAATATTTCCACATAGATGGTCCCAAAGGCCTATCATTAAACTTTGCTTCAGCTGCTTTCAAGGATGAGTTCTGCAATAGGTCTTATTGCTGGTGGTCAAACATTTCACTGCCCCTCCCTATAATGCTCCTTCGGTAGGAGGAAACTTCCCTCTCCCACTGATGTCAGGCGTGATCCCGTGATTTACTTTGGCCAATGAAAAGCTCTAACTCCAGGATGTGGTTTGCCTTATCTTTGTTCCTTATTCCATAAGCCCAGCAAGGTCCCAGACGAAGGCTTTTTCATCAGCCCAGGTCATGAAGTGAAGACAAGGGGAAGGAGGGCCACAGCAAACCTATTATGGACATATAACATAAGAAAGAAAGAAATTCTGGTTGTGTTAAGTCTCTGAGATTTGGGAATAGCTTGTTACCAAAGCATCACCAGAACTATCCTGATTTAGTACAATTAGTACAAGAGATAGTACAATTACTTACTTAGCATGAGAGACAATACAATTACTTATCTCTTTGAGGTGTTCCTCAGGGCCACCCAAAGCTAAAGTTATTACGTAGCCTAAATAGCCATCAAATTTCAGTGAAAATTCATCTGGTTTCTTTTGTTTGATACGTTAACGGACAGACATAAATATGATTTTATTCCTAGAGATAATAACCCTGAAATTCAGAGAGGTGAAGTGAGTTGCCTAAAATGACACAGTTTATAAACCAAAGAGTTGGGACTTGAACCTAGGTCTCCTAACTCCTAGTCCACTCTTTTTCTACATCACAGTCTACCTCTTTTTGAAATTCCTCTGTCTTTTGTGTGTGTTTTAGTTATGTTTAATGTTGTGTCATGTTTAAGAGACTAGTTTGGAAGATGAGTTGTATTTTTGTTTGTATTCTCTAAGAGTGGGAAAACAAATTTGAGCATGACTCTTTACAAAGAGGCTGCAGCCGCAGATCAGTTCCTGCCAGAGAGAGACAGGAAGTCAGCAGAGGCTCCAAAGAACATGTTTAAACCAATGAGGGTAATGAGGACCTTTTGATCCAATGGGAGTCAGTGTGCACAAGCAACCAGCCAGTTATCAACAGTAGGCAGCTGTATAAACGGACCGGTGCATTTCTGCCAGACCAGTGCTTTGGATAACCGTGAAATCCTGTAAGGAAACTAAAGGAAACAGAAGAGAGAATGTGGACCATTGTATTAGCCAGTAGCTGCAAGTATCTTTTTTGTTATTTTTTTTTAGAGTGTTCTCTGAATGGACTCCTTCTAACTGACATGGATAGAGGTCACAGAGGAGAAATCTAGTTGATGTTACTTTACCTGAACGATCAAACATGAACATCCCCTATAATGGGACAAAAGATATCTTGCGCTGCCCCTCTCGTGAAATGCAATGGAAGTAAACAATATCATCTTTGTACTATACTTGTCAAAAACGTTTAACATAAAAGAAATCATGGAGAAACAATCAGAAACATTCAAATTCTGCAAAACAACTTGCCTATATTCCTCAAAAATGTCAGCATCATGAAATATTAAAAAAAAGTTAGGGGGACTAGTCTAAAAGAAAAGAGACTAAAGGGGCATAGCAACTAAATGCATTGTGTGGTCTTTGATTGTATCCTAGATATTCTTAAAATCCAGCTATAATGGACATTGGGAAAACTTAAATATGGACTATATGTCTGATAACAGTTTTGTATCAATGTCAAGTTTCCTCAATGTGATTGTGGTTATATAGAATGTCCTATTTGTAGACATATAGTATAAAGTGTGAAGAATCATGATGTTTGTGACATACTCCCACATAGTTAAACAAAATTAAATGTATTCATATATGCACATCTATACACATTTTAATATACACAAGTAGATGTGTTTGTGTGTGCAGAGAGAAATAGATAAAGCAAATACGGGAAAACGTTAAAATTGGTGAATCTAACTGAAGGATATATAGGTGTTCATTGTACTAGTCTTAATATTTTTATTGAAGCATCACAGAAAAGTGTACAGATCAGAAGTGCATGGCATCGTACTGTTCTTGAAACTTTTCTGTGGGACTGAAAAATTTTAAATAAAATATGGGGAGGAAAGCAGCAATCAGAGTAGATTATATACACTAAAAAAATTGTAGTTTATACATTATTTAAAAAGTCAGTTATGTACACTCTTAGTTGCACATGCCTGAATGGGCAGACCCTGAAACGGATGTTACTGCTACCAGGTGTCTCCTCTACTTGGGGCAGATATCCAAGATGGAGGTAAATTTCTTAAGAATAAATTTTGAGCCTTACTAGCATTTGCCACAAGCTTCAAACTCTCTAGCAAGTGACACAGTGACACACCAGAGCTCTCCTCGTGTCTTGTAAGACCTTCCTACCATGGACACAGAATTCTACTTGGGAGTGGGGAGGGGTCAAACCTAGAATTATTCACAGACCTGGAGGTTTTCCAAACCAAGTGTAAGCATGTGCCTCTTCCATCCCATTGCCCTCCTCTGGGAAGGGGCTGGTAAGCTTGCAGAGTTCAAGGATCCTCCTGGGAGGAGGAACCCCAAACCAACCCTGACTCCTTCCTTTTGAAGATCCACATTATTAGAAGCTTGGCATGAGATGACTGGGTCTGGGGCCAGCTGACAGGAGAGGACTCCAAGTAGATCCATTTCTCTCTCCCCAAGCTCCCCATGGTGCCAGTTGGGGAAAACAAAAGAAGCTTAGCCCTCCCCCAAGGGCAGAGCACCCTCCCCCCAGCCCCTGTTGGCTGTTGTAAGGCTGAGGAGGAGCAGAGGGGTATTCTCAGGCAGAACCCTGATGGTTTGTTCTTCCTTCCCCTCTTTAGCCCATACCAGGACCCTTCAGGCTGAAAGTACCTGAGAACTCCCAGACCATACAGGGCAGGGAGTGCTGAGGGGGATGGGACTTCCTGTGACTTTGGCTGTGGGGGTGGCTAAAGTGATTAGTTTGAACATTGCAAGCAGATGTAATCATATTTGTCTTCCAAGCTGGTAAAGCAAGTTTTTGTGCAGCAGGGGTCAAAGGCATTTTCAAAGTCAAAGAAACGTTATCAACCTATTCCTCAACTGTAGAACACACTCACTAAAGGACATATGTTCACCTTCTCACTTCCCCTTCTCCCTGTCTGCCCAGTTCCTCCACACTCCCCTCCCCTCAGGTGGAGAGGCAAGCAGGCGGGAAGTGATGATATGAGCCAGCGCAGAGACAGGAAGGTGAGTATTCAAGAACCTTGAACCTTGGTCCAGTCACTCGGCGTCTCCCTACACATTCCTTTCTCTTGCCTTTGCCTCCCATCAATGAAGTAATACTAGAGCTCAACACCGCACAGGAAGCTTCAGTCTAAAAAACATTTCTTTTCTGGCTTCAAAGAAAGCTGAACCTTCTTTTATAAAGTGATCCAAGAGTAAGGATTATTCATTTCCCTGAATTGACTGGGTTTTGAACCAGGTCTCTGAGCCAGGACACATGTTTTAAGTGAAATCACACATACTCAAAGTGTGTTTGTGTAGCCCAGTCTCGTCTGGAAAAACCAGTGACACAAGGATTTTTTTAAAATTCCAAAGCAGTGAAGTATTTGGAGCTCAGTAGCCCAGGGATGTGAATTATGCTGTCAACTCTGTTATTTTAATTGTTTATTTTATTTATCTTTATTGTGATAAACATTAACCTATTTCAACAAACAGGAGGATCCAACAGTCCATCCTAGACAAAGAAAATCATGGAGTTTGACTCCTGGCAACACTCTCTATTGCCATGAACTCTCTTGCTACTGACAAGGGAGGGTTTGGTGTTTATCATGGGAAGAATATCAACCAAAAGTAAAACGTGCCAAAAACTTTATCTACTTGTGTCGCAGTCAAATAGCACAAGAGGCACTCGTTTCTCCCGCCCTGCTGCTAACATCATGGTTTCGCTTTAAGACCAGGCGCGGTCTCCAGAAATAAATTTCAACACCCTGCTTGATGTTTTGCTGTACCGTGGCTTGGCACTGTAATTGCAGATTAAATCCAAAGGCAGGCCCCTTTCCTGACAACACTGCCTACATTTCAACAGCCTGTCTCACTGGACTGCACCTGTGGAGATGAGAGCCACAGCCAAAATCTCTCTGTGGCGGAGAAAAGTACCAAGAGCTGGTTGTGTGGAAATCAGGAAGGCGCTCTAGTGTGAACAAGACTCACTTGCAGATAGACCAACAACGAACCCTACATCCTTTTTCTAGAGGGACGTGAAAAATGGCTCCATTAAAATACTGTATTTCACATTCTCTAAATAACTGAGCTTCCTGACGGGCATTCTTTCTCGGAGCTGGAGAGGAAGCTTGACTCAGCTCGGCTCTGTGGACACATAAAGTCCTGAGGGACATGCCAAAGGCAGGATGGACTCGAGCAGGAGAGCGGCGGGCAGTCCCAGCCCCTCCACAGCTTGAGGCACGAGGGGACAGAGGGACAGAGAGGAAGAGAGTGGGAAAAGTTGGACAAGGACTAACTGCAAGCCAAGGTCGTTGCTCTGATTCACTCATTCCTTCCTGGAAAGAGAGTGTTGTTGTGCTTAACCTCGTGGCCTCAGATTTCCAGGATGTTGCTGGCTCTCGGGATCTCTCTGGGGCTTGCTTATTTACCAGGCTTCTAGGCCCAGGGACAGAAGGATGTGAGAGGAAATTACTCAAGTGGGACACAAAGAAAAACCACAGGCAAAGCAAAAGGCTTTTAAAATGTTGTTCGCACACATCTTCCCATGGACAGTATAATCAATTAAACAGATGCCATATTTTTATTGCCTGCTACAGCTTAAAAGTGTATTTCATGGAGTTTCACACTAATTTTTTTCTCAAAAAGAATGTCATTTAGAGAATGGTCAAAATGATAAAGCAAATGAAGGAAAGCAAATTTAAAACTTCTGGAACACTTAATTTAACCTTTTGCAAGCCCATCTCTGAATACGCCCAAATGTATGCAAGATCTTTCTTCAAGTTATCAAGAGGCAGAGGACAAAGCCTCTTCAAGTAATCTCCCACAGGCCTCTCCTGCAAATGTTGGATTTATCAGACCAACTCAGGCCAAGTTTGATGCTGTGCTTTGTTATCATTCGGCACATGGTCAGGGATCTGTGAAGGGATGCCTGTGAGGACAGCAATAAGCAAGTGACTTCGGGGTGGGGAGCTGGAGGACCTTTCCGGTGTACTTGATAAAACTGGAGATGGGTGGGTTCTCCAAGCAAGGAGGTGTTGTCTGGTGAGAGGCCTTTCTGAAGAGAAGATCCAGTCAATCTCAGAAGATCTCCCCAGTGGACAGATTTGTACTGTGTGGCCCCAGTGGACCAAGGTAGGACCAAAAAGGAAACAGGGTTTAGTTCTTTCTATCAGGTGCCTCAGGAGGAGTGAACCCCCTGACCTTGGCATATCTCTGGCAAACACTAGATGGCTATTGCTGGAAGGCTATGGAAGGGGCTCTTGTGTTGTGTAGATGCCAGAACCAGACCAAAGAAAGGCAGGGTAATAAGAGGGTATTTCCCCAAGGAAGGAGGTTTTCTGTATCAGCATTTTGAGTTCCCAAGCAAAGGCTCATTCTGAAAAGCTCAGAGCACATAAGCACTGTACCTTCCTGAGGGTAGGGACTTAACTTATTCGTTCTTGTGCTCCTCTATAGAGGGCACAATGTTGAATGAACGAATGAATATTGATCTGCTCCGTAGGGAAGATAATGGGGTACTATGTTACCCAAGCATAGGGGACAAGCAGAGGAGTACAGGGAGAAGGCTAGGTAAGTATATCAGGGAAAGATTATGAAGGATCTTAGGTGCCAGATAGAAGAATTTGCACTTAGTATGGCAAACTAGCACATGCCCTAGCCTAAGCATAGGGAATGGTCAGCTTGGACTCCCAAATCTTCCCAGCTCACACCTCAGGTATCTTCCTGCTCACACTCCAGGTCTTCCCCACTTCACACTCTAAATCTCCCAAGGTCACACTCCAAATAGCCTCTAACTCAGGACGGTTGTGAAGTATTTCTGTGAAGTCTTTTCAAGACTTAATCCTTGCTAGAACCAATTAATCAACATCATTGTCCACCCAATCTCTCCAAGACTGTGGCAGAGACAGTTAACATTACCAAAGACTGATGTTCCCCTTCTGGAGCGTAGAGTTGCCACTACAAAGCAGTTTCCCTGTTAGAGACTATTTCTCAGCCTCTCTTGCATCTAGGAGGGGACCATGTGACTAATTTTCACCAATAAGGTAATAATAGAACCAATATATTTCACTTCTGTGTTGTTGTGATTAAGAAGTAGTCATGTCTTCTCCACGGTCTCTTTAATTATCCACCAATTGAATGAGGAGGCCCCAGCAGAGGGGAGAGTTCAAGATAGAAAAGGCCTAGATCATGGAAGCCTGCCTACGAATGCCTGCATTGGACTATGCCATGAATGGGAAATAATGCCTATTGTGTTAAGCCACTGAAATTTTCGGGTTGTTTATCATAGGAGTTAGATTACTCCAATTCATATAGAGACCCAGTTGGAATCATTTAGAGCCCCAAGAATGGACTCAGGATCAAGGGGCACCTAAAAGTGCCTAGCACAAAGAAGGAGCTCAATGAACACTTGGTGGATAAATAAATCAAAATTCTCTGGGTCGTCAACACTTTGGAAAAACCTCTGAGTAAGAGTCATCCATTCCCCTCTGAGGGATAAGGCCTTAAATTAGATCCTAACTTTAGAGAATGGCAAGATGAGGGAGGGTGAGTGTAAGTGGGCCACTCAGAGAGGGAGAAGGGCACAGATACAGGAATCTGAGGCACAAAAGTCTCCAATTACAATTTTGCAATGGATTTTTTTATCCTTCCTGGAGCACCTTCCCTTCGCCAACAACTGTAGCTGCCTCACTGATCACACGGCTGCCAGCAGCAGAGCCCATTTCATTCCATAAACATTTAGCGATACCCACTTTATGTCAAGTTCTGAAGGTATGTCAATAACCAAGACATAGTCCCTGACCCAAGGAACATGCAGATGATAGAGGTACACAAGCATTAAGCTCCAGAGGAGCTGAGTACTGCTGAGTTGTGCTAAGGATCTGGAAAGAGTATTACTCCTAAACCCCAAATGTATAACTTTTCTTGAACCCATCAACGAGCTGAGTTTTCAGGACAACCAAGTAGCCTGAAATCTAAGAAAGACAAAGCCTTCAGAGAAGAGACAATGTGTGAGCACTGGTTCATCTGTGGCAGAGCAGATGGCAGATGGGAGTTGAAGACACAAGGGAAACTGCAGACACAAGAGGAGTTCACACATATTCATAGACTCTTCTCTAAGAATCTCCACCAGGAGTTCTCAAGAAAGATGGTGGCAGGTGGGACAACAGGCAAAAGCTCCCTCAAGTGGTGGAGTCATGGAGGTAGGAAAAGCTGATGCTACAGGAAAAAGTATAGAGCACTGTCCAGAACATTCTCCCCTGTGGCCTTAAGCCAGTAGGGGAAGGGCAAATCCTGTCACCCCAGGGAACCCATTGTAAGTAGGGGAAGGGTATAAGATGAAAACCTCTGCCCCTGAGGAGGGGCAGGAAACCATCCAGAGTCCATGATTAGAGGTCTTCTGCCCCCAGGGTGAGGGGTGGGGAGAGCAGGAAACTCTTTAGCAAAAGAACAGCCTAAAATGTGTGTCAGAGATTGCCTGCCACAGGGAGAGGGGCAGGAATACTGAGAAAGTTCAAATCTCGAAATCAAGGGACACATAGGCCCTGCTTAAGACTGATCAGGACAACAAAATACACCCCTGCCCCCAGCCTGTTATTTAGGCTAAGAGGCACTGAATAACCAGCAATAGCCGTCCACTGCCAAGGGAGGAGCAAGAGCTGGGGAGGGACACTCTCTGAGGTGCACAGGGAAGGCTGAAAGCTGAGGATGGAGCAGAGACATTGAGCAAAAACCCTACCCTAATCACAAAGCAAAGCAAGAGGAATTTGAAGCCAGTAGTACACTGAAGGTAACCATAGCAACAAGACCCCAAACCAGTTCAGCAGCTGACTAGATTAACTCAAACCCCTAAAATTAAAGCCTAGCAGAAAAGAGATGTGTCCATTTCCAGGAATAAATTTTTATCTTCATCTTTACTGTCCTGCACAGGATGTCCAGCATTTAATCAAAGATTATGAAATCCAGTAAAAAGCAAGAAAAAAACAACTAACTATCAAGACACAAAGCAATCAACAGAAGTAGACTCAGAGATTACTCAGATGTTGGACCTAACAGACAAGGAATTTAAAGTAACTATGATTAATAAATTAGAGACTCTAATGGAAAAAGTGAACAATATACATGAACAAATAGGGAATTTTGGCAGAGAGATGGAAGTCTAAGGAAGAATCAATTGGAAATGCTATAAACAAACAATACTGTAACAGAGATAAAGAATGCCTTTAATAGCTCATTAATAGACTGAATGTAACCTAGGAAAGAATCAGTGAACTTGAACATAGGTCAATAGAAATTATCCAGAGTGAAACAGAAATAGACAAAAAGAAGGAAAAAATTAGAACAAAGCATCCAAGAGATGTGGGACAATATCAAATGGTCTCTTACATGTGTAATTGGAACCTGAGAAGAAGGATGAGAGAACAGGGCAGAAGAAATATTTGAGTAGATAACAGCCATAAAATTTCCAAAAATGATGAAATACATCAAACCGCAAATCTAAGAATCCTAGAGAACCTCAAGCAGTACAAATATGAGCCCACCAAACCACACCTAACTTTATCCTGTCTTATAATGCAGGTCTGCTGGTAACGAATTCTCTCAGCTTTTGCTTATCTGAAAATATCTTTATTTCTCCTTCATTTTTGAAAGATTTTTTTCCAGTAGGTATAGAATTCTGAATGGACAGTTTTGTTTTCAGCACTTTAAAGATGCCCCTGCATTATCTTCTGGCTTACATAGTTTCTGGTGAGTGATCTGCTGTAATTCTTATCCTTAGTCCTCCGTATTTGATGTATCTCTTTTTTTATGGCTTCCTTCAATATTTTCTCTTTATCTCTGGTTTTCAGTAGCCAGGAGTAAGGATGAAGAATACAGTGAATTTTTTCCCATCAGTGTCTTACATTACAAATGCTATAAATTCACGTAACATTATCCCCAAAACAACAGAGAAGTTGACAAAGAGACATAGATAGAGTCAATGATGCATTCACAGCCACACAAGAAACAGTGAGAATCAGATGTGTGTGTAGGAAACCCAGATATCTCAATTCTTAATCAGCTACTCAAACATCCTGCTTTGAAAACATAGGTGATCAAATCAAAGGATATATTTGTCTTCATCAGCTAAATAGGTTAGGAGGGTGATAAGACAATCACAATGCATTGAGATATTTACTCAGTTGAGAAATCAATAATGGGGTCCTCTTGCTGGTATTGTTGGACGCCTGGAGTGGCTATTCAAATGCAAATAAAGAATAGAGAGATTTTCAGCTGGCTGCAGGTTGTTCATCTTATTTATGTTCTGTTTTGCTGGAAATATAGGAGAGTATGTGGTATTGAATATTAAACCTAAGGAGCAGCGAAGGTGCTACAACGCAAGGTTGCTTCTAAGGTTACACTTTTTAGCCAGCCCAAGTGGCTGAAGAACAGGAATGATTTCTTCAGGCTGGATCAGGTTGATAAAAGGAAAGGGTTTTAAATATGGGTCACACTCTTATAACAGATTGGATTTAGGATGGCTTAGTTTCAGAGCATCTCACATTCTTCTTTTAAGCTTTCCATCTCCTGATAGCCTGTTTCCTTTAGAACCAGAGATTATCAAGAACACTGAATTCTCTTGGTTATAGAAAGTTAAGCCTCAAGGCAGTGTGTGGGCAGGAGACACCAAAGAATTCCCCTCTGCCTTTTTAAATTTCAGGCCAGTAGACATCATATGTGTGTCATGGAGAGAAGAATTGGGAGGAGGGCATTAATATTAACACGTTAAATTTTAACACACCAGATGCGTAGGTCAGTGGTTCTCACAATTCAATAAAAACAGACAAAAAATGGGCAAAGGACATAGATAGAAGTCCACAGAAAAATAAAAACAAATGACCAATAAATACAGGAAAAGATTTTCAACCTCACTCCTAACTAAAGAAACACAAGTTTAAACAACCCAACACCATTTTTCACCTTTCTGATTGACAAAGATGAAAAAATCTATTACCCAGTGTTGACAAAGGTAGGGGGAAGTAGACCCAAGAGTCAGAGACCCTTAGTGGGGGTTTAAAACCATGCAGTCTTTAGAGATAGCAATTTGATGTATATCACAATTATTAAAACAAATTGCCATTTGACTTATCCATTTCACTCTTACATAGTTATCCAATAGGTATACGTTTGTAGAGTCCAAATGTTCATGGAAATAGCTATAAATATTCCTGATTATACATACCATGGATATTCACTGCACACACCAACCTGTTGAATCTCTGTTTCCAAATTGCCAGAATGGCATTAAAAGGAGGCCCCAGCACTTGGTTAGAGCCACTCTGCCCCAGCCCAGCAGCACCAGCCCTGTGTGCAAAGTGACATGGAGCTTTGGTGAAAGGCTCTCTCCAAGATGGCCGGAGGAGGCAAAAGGGAGATTCTGCTTCTTCGTTCTGGAGATTCTGTCTTCTCAAAGACAGCCCCATGGGAACGCAACAGAAAAGTCAACAGCAAAGGCAGTCTGACTTCAAGGCAATGTGAAGAGCTATTTAGCCAAATGGCCTCCAGGCTAATGAGAAATCCTACCTTCCAACCCCATAAATTTTGTTTGAGAAACCAAATGGAAATGCAGAAGCTTCCCCTCCTGCCTTTTCTGGGAGGGGGACAGGAAAGGACATGAGAGCTTTGACAAATGCTTTGGGATGCTCTAAAACTTAATTAAATGAGCACTAAAAAGCTCAAGGACCCAAAGGCTGTCTCTCCATAATAGAGCCCTTCTCACAGCTAAATCTCAAGTTGTAGCCATGATTTACAGAAGCTTTAACCTTAGGGAAAATTAATTTTAAATAATTGCTAAAAAATTCTTTCCATTATTTTAAACAACGTCATGTTAACTTCTTTTCCAGCTAAACAGTAATTTCTCACTCTGATTTTTTTAAAAAACATTTTGGGCGCTCTGTGCTTGTAAACTAAATATTAGGCATCGTCAACTTCTCATGATCTCACCTGGAGATCATATGAGGCAGGAAATGAAACAAATTACTCTCCTGATGAGAATAACAGGTACCCTTCGGGCCTTCAGACTGTACACACACAAACCAGTTAGGGAGGAACCGCCAGATGTGTAGACAAGCAGCAAATTATCGACTGAACCAGATTTCTATCATTTGATGATATATTTTCCCCTAATTTTCTTGTTTGCGTAGACCCAACCTCAGCATTTTACATGGACTTAGAGCCTACCACAAATCTTTAAATCTCTAATAATAAGTCCCAATCGATTTCTTCCACAGAAGAAAGGCCAACGCTCTTAACTCCCGTGAAGCTGGAGGTAGCACTTAAAGACTCGCAGAGTAGCTGAGAACATGGGCTATGAATTCAGACAGGCCTGGGTTCAGGTCCTGGCTCTGCCGTTAATTTGCTGCTGTGGCTTTGGACTAATTATTTCACCTCTTTGAGCCTCAGTTACTTCATCTGTTAAAGGAATAACAACCATCTTGCAAGTGCCTGACAGCAGCTTGAATTAAGTGAGATCGTGTAGCATCAAGCATTTATCAAAGGTCCTAGAATGCAATAAGGGCCAACCAATGTTAGTTATCATTATAATTAGAAGAAGACCCTGGCACTGATGACTCACTGCTTCCATTTCTATAAAATAAGGCAGTCAGACCAGGTCATCTCCAAGGGGCCCTCAGAGCTGACCTATAAGGGGTTATTGCTGAGCTGCTGGCTTAGGATTAGCTAAGCAAATGGTCCTAGTTCCCTAGTTCTGATTTCCATAGTAGAGAGTTTCTGCTGAAGCTCTTAAGTTCTGGCTGTGAAAACACCGAAGAGCTGCCCTCTCCATCTGAGCTGGCCTAGAGATGTAATGAGTTCTCCATCATTGAAGGCATCCAAGGAGAAGCTTGACGACCACTTGCCGGGAATAAGATAGAAAAGATTCAAACGTCAACAGGGGTCAAACTACACAAAGTTTGGGGTCATTTCTGACCCAAAGCTTCCATAATTACAAAAAACAGAAAGTCACGTGCTCTAAATTTCCCAGGAATCAGCCTTGCTGTTAGAATCAAGTGGCCCCCTAGAAAAGCTGTGTGTCACCCTGTATCTATTTGTCCATCCAAGCCAAGGAAACATTTCTACAAACCAAAACCAAATCTAAGTCTTCCATGCAGAGGAGGTGAAGGACCAGGTCAGATACTTTTCCAAATGAACTACCGCCTGTTGCTGGTGCACCTGGCTGCCTCACCCAGGAATTCGAAATGGAATTCCGGGCCTGGGACTGGGAGGGTGGAAAAAAGAGCCAGCAGCTGAATTTGGTAGTGAGAAGCCAAGTAAAACAGTGAGACGCTGGGTAAAAACTATAGGGGGCTGGGAGTTTCATCCACAAGAATGATTCCCTCTCCTTGGAAACACTAATGAAATCTGGACTTCCTTATTTTATTGCCTAATTTGGTTTCATATGGACTTGGGCACCGAGTCCTGGGAGACAAAGAGGAAGACCCATTGACATCATCATTGGAACAAGCCAAGGCTTCATGCGTCAACATGCCAGCGCTGAAGCCCTGGCCCTGGCAATGGCCCTGCTATCAAATTTCACTTTATTGATATGGCCCTTGGGAAAATCTCAGCACCTCTGGGGTCTGGTACCTGCCCCTGCCCATGCTTCTTCTGTGCAGATGTTTTCTGGTTCTCACTCCTCCTGGGCCTCCAAGCACTTTGCAAAATGCCCTTAATGAATTCTTACTGCAATTGCTTATCAATAGCACCTCCTTTCTGTGAT
Organism: Ceratotherium simum simum; assembly: GCF_057802395.1. Taxonomy (NCBI): domain Eukaryota; kingdom Metazoa; phylum Chordata; class Mammalia; order Perissodactyla; family Rhinocerotidae; genus Ceratotherium; species Ceratotherium simum. The sequence continues at coordinate 29,507,261 of NC_141914.1, read as the reverse complement.
GAGAAAGCAGGCCCAGGAGGGTGAGGCGACTTGTTCAGGATTGCACAGGTGTTCTCCCAGCTGACACCAGTGGAATTTTAAATACTGGGCAGAAACAGCAGAACAAACAGTGCCCTTGGAATTGATCACCCTGGGTTCAAATCCTATGTGTCTGTGTGATCCTAGACAAATTACTGAACCTCTCTGTGCTTCAGCTTTCCTAATCATTAAATGGAGATGAAAATAAAAAGCAACTGGCGATATTGTTGTGAGGATTGAAATGAGTTAATGATGTGCAGAGCTTAGAATAGCGCCTGGGGGTGGTAGGTGTTGGGGAATAGTAGTTGTTACTATCGTGGGTGCCCACATCACTCAGATGCCCTGGGTATTGGCAGGGAAAAGAGTGGCTTTGTGAGTGGAAAGGATGAAAAGCCTGACCCCCAAAGATATGTGGTGCAAAGACCAGCTTTCTGCCTCACCCTCCTGCGGGCTGCCCATCTTCCAGGCTGGCTGCTGTTCCACACTCAGTGCTGCTCTCTGCTCCCGCAGACTTCAATAGGGTGGTTTGAGGTCCACCGTCTGCCCAGAATGGACACCTTTCAAGGTGAACGGGAAAGCAAGAGAAGCTGCAGGTGGGAGCTTAGAGCTGCTAGTCCCCTGGGAGAAACAGCAGTGAAGGGCTTCCTATGCTGCCTTCCCCCCTGACAAATGCCCTTGGCTCCTCAGGCTGCTGCCTCTGCCAAAAGCCAGCCTTGGTCTGGGTTATACATTTTCCCCTGAGAAACGACCTGAGCACAGCCTTTTCGGGGATTAGTAATGATGGCTGGGGAGGGTGGACAGTTCAGAAACCCTCAGGCATCATCCCAGGCTCTGCTTTCCTGCAGGCGATGAGGTCTCCGCCTTCTCTGGGAGATGAGCAGGCCTTCAAGACTGCAGGGGCAGCACTTCTGTGACTGTCCTGTGCAGCCTTCCTGAATGCCAATGGGGTCACTGGGCCAGCTGGGCCCCCAGTGCTCACCCCAACATTAACTGGTAGTCAGCATGGCCCAGACCCTGTGCTGGTACGCGGTGCAGGGGACGTGGTGGGGATAGGTAAGATGCGTGGTGGACCAGGCTTCCTGTTCTCAGAGATCAGCCCGGAGGCGCCGATCAGACAAGTGCACAAGTAGCCGTGAGACAGGCTAGGGAGTAAGAAATGCCACTTAGGAACTGAGAAGGGGGCCACATCACTTCTAACTATAGAGACCCCAGAAGGTCTGGCAGAGGAAGTGGAATTTGGGCTGGGCAGAGTTGGAATGTGCTGGGATGGAGTGGAAAGGCTCTCCAGGTTGCATGAGCAAAGGGGCAGGAATCTGCTGGGAAGAAGGGCATGGTCCAGCTTGACTGGGGTGTGGGCCTGAAGGGAGTTTGTGGGAAATGGTGCTCAATCAACAGCAGAACCCAAACACCAGGCTAAACCACGGGGCTCTCTAGTAGGTAATAGGGATAGGCTAGAAGGTTGGGGCTGCCCTGGATTGGAGGAGTGCAGGCCGTCTGTTGGATCCTGAATTCAAATAGCATCCCTTGTCTTGATGACAGTCCTGAGTTATTGAGTATTGGTCAGGTGACATTGGCAGAGCACATGATATCAGTGGGAGACCACAGGTCTGCAGGATCCTGGGATTCTTGCATGAGCCCCAGGGTATGTACTCCTTCCCCCATCCCATCACAATACCTTCCCCACCCCTTCAGTGTGAGAGGGGCACTGCCTACCCAAGACCTAGGCCAGGCTCCACATGCGTTAGGGACAGCTGTGCCCGCTAGTGTCCCCAGAGGGCCCAGAACAGGAAGAACCAGCTCTGATCTGCTTCCTTCCCTCCACGGTCAAGGGAAATGTAAGCAGGGTTCTTTCACGCGGCCCCACTAGACTGATGGGCTTGCGCAGGACTCTGCGGCAGACAGAGGCCTTGTGTTCTCAGCTACCAGATCCGAATGCCTGGTGTCAGGAGGGTTCTCACTTGCAGCAGGGCTAGACCAACTCTGCTGGCTCTCCAGCATCTGGGACTCGGGCGCTCTGGCTCTGACCCAGGATGAGGCACGTGCCTGTCCGGGGTCAGAGGATCCGCTCACAGCAGAAGCTACTCTGTGCGCGGTTAAGCAAAGCCTTTCCCCAGATGGCATCATTTGGTCACCAGCTGCCAGGGCAGCATCTAGAAAGGGCTGGCCACTCTGGTCGCTGCTCCATCTCTGCCTGCAGCACCCCTGGCAAACACGATGCCAACCCACAGACAATACCCACTGCTGGCCAGAGGGCTGATGCTGCACACACCACGTGAAAGCCTAACGTGGGTGGCTTGTGTTGGTGGCAGTCATTGAAAGTTCCCTGTGCCCTGTGCCCAAGCCTGGTTCTGGGGTCAGCAGTGGCCTGAATGAGAGGGTGTGCCTAACTAGGGGGTGAGAATTCAGTTTAATTCAATTTAATTCAACTTAAGGATTTATTGAGCACGTGTAAGAACTGGACCCTGGGCTGAGCTTGGAGATAATCAGAAGCAGATCCTGCCTCCAAAAGGTCGCAGTTGATAGTTCAGGGGTAAGACAGGAGCAGAGAGGGTGATGACACGAGGCTTTTGTGCACACTGTTCCCTCTGTCTAGAATGCCCTTCCCTCACCTCTTCACCTAATTAACTCTTCCTGCAGCTTTCAGCACCATGTGATTTCCTCGGGGACGTCTTCCCTGCCTTCCACCACTCAGGCAAATCCCCCATCACATTTGCACATTGCCCTATGTTCTGCTCGTCGGCAGCACTTGTCACTGTTGAAACTTTAGTTATCTGTGTGGTTATTTTATTAATGTATGTCTCCCCAGTAAGGGATGGAAAGCTCCCTGAGGGCAGGAACAAGGTCCATTCCCTTCACCTTCACTTCGCCTGGCCCAGTAGGAACCCAGTAAATATCTGTTGGGTACACACACGGATAAACAAATGAATACGAGGCCAGGTCACTGGCAGAATGTTGCAGATGGAAAGGTGAGAGCATTTAAACGGCTGGGACTTCAGCTAGGATTGAAGGATAGGAAAGGTGTCCTGCAGGAGCTGGCAGGTAAGAAGGAGCTTGGTGACTTGGTGGGCCTTTGACAGGTAGAGATGGGGGCGAGGGCCTCCCAGGGCAGGGAAGAACAGGAGCAGAGCCTTAGCAGTAAGGAAGCACGGGCTGTGTTTGGTGACTAGCAAGAGTTGGGTTTGTCTGGAGCACGAGGAGGAAAGGCATGGTGAGAAATGAGGTGGGAAGACAGGTGACATGGGGTGAAGGGCCTTGGATGCCAGGCTAAAGGCTGGGAGTGTTATGGTGGCTGGGGGGACCCTCGCTCTAGGGAGAGGGGCTGGACCAAGGAGGACCAATTAGGAGGCTGTGGCAGCAGCCCAGGTAGGAACTCATGAGATGTGGCCTGCAGGGCTGGTGGTGAGAGCCGGTGGAGAGAGAGGTCATGGGCATTTAGCTAAGGAAGCAGCTCTGGTTCATCCCTCAGCCAGAACAGGACAGGGAGCAGGGCACAGGGAGCAGACCCAAGAGCCTGCCCCCAACTAGCTGTGTGGCCCTGATGGAGCTTAGACTGGACTGGATGGACACTGCCTGGCTCTGATGTTCTGGGACTGTGAAATCTTGCCCAGCTGGGCTACAATGAACTTCTTTCTCCCTCCTCTGGCCTGTGGGAAGAAAGATGAAGGTGACAGATGAAGGTGACCCTGAACAGCAAGTGCATCCCATGCAGGAGTGTGCTGGGCATCCTTCATTTGCCCCTCCAGACCCACTCTCCACTCTTCTCCACTCTGTTCTGGGCCTTGGGAGGCAAATCCTTGCACTGTGCCAACCTGGCTGACTTGCCCTCTGGCTCCAATTGGGTTCAGCTATGTGGTATAATAAAAAAATGTGCTTGGTCTTTGTCCCCAATTGCTGGCACAGAGTTCCTAAACCTTTGGAATTTCCTGAGTGATAAGAATGTCTTTTCTTATTAATAACGAGCCCCTTTTGACCATACCTGAGTTCCTGCTAATGCAGTGACTCAGGGTGTGGCCCCTAAATAGCGTCAGGATGGGACTGGTCACCTGAAAAGACCAAACAGGAGATCAGAGGGTGAGAACTTTCAGCTCTAAACTCTGACCTCCAGGAAAGGGTGGGGGCTGGACAGGGGGTTATGAAAACTATTGAACAATGAGATCCAGGGAGCTTCCAGGTTGCTGGACACATGGATGTGCTGGGAGTGTGGTACACCTGGAGAAGGTGTGGAAGCCCTGCGTCATCCCCACCCCCACACCTTCCCCTATGCATGTCTTCCATTTGGCTGTTCCTGGGTTGTATTCTCTACAATAAACTGGTAAATGTAAGTAAAGTGTTTTCCTGAGTTCTGTGAGTCATTTTAGTGAATTATTGAACCTGAGCGGGGGTCATGGGAGCCCTCAAATTTGCAGTCCTGTTGGACAGAAGTGTGGGTAGCGTGGGGCCCTGGAACTTGCAACTGGCATCTGAAGTGAGGGCTTGTGGGACTGAGCCCTTAACTTGCGGGGTCTGCGCTAATTGTGGGAGTTAAAGTCAGAATTGAATTGTTGGACACCCAGTTGGTGTTGGAGAATCAGAAAATTGCGGAAATCGTGTGGAAAAAACCACACAAGCTACTGTAAGGAACCAGCAGAAGAGCAGGATTAGGGAACGAGTTCCCTCAGCTGCCCCCTGCAGGGCACCACATGTTGACTGCAGCCCCTGGGGAAGGCACAGCTCCTGCCCATTGGCTCTCTCCCATGGCCATAGCTCTCACTGGGTGCCTGCAGCCGCTCCCTTGCTTTGCCCCTGCCAGCCCTCAGGTATTTCACCATCCCATGTTAATTTCCTCTAGTCCTGCTCAGAATAACAGATTGTTGGCCCTACCCCAGAATTTCTGATCCAGTAGGTCTATGGTGGGGCCTAAGAATGTGCATTTCTAACAGGCTCCCAGGTGAAGGTGATGCTCCTGATCCAGGGTTCACATTTTGAGAACCACTGTCCTAGACGTTTAGTTCCCAGCCTCAGCCAAGAACCCTGGAGGACTGGGGAAATTACGGGCCTCAGAATTCCTGAACCTATGTGCATTATTTGAAGTCTGAATAAATAATTCTTAGACATAAATGTACTACAATTTTTCAAATTAATGTAAATGCTGTTGTAATACAACTTTATTTGAAAGTGTTAGAGCTCCGTGTAGTTTTTTGTAAGTAGGCATAGTCTCAACAAATTGATATTAAAAATAGAACTACAATCACAAGGGGGAGGTCCACAAACTGGAGATTGTAGGGAACCCTAGCACTGGAACATGCTGCCCATGTGCCTGTGGTCCTGTCCAGAGGAAGGAGTTTGGTGGAAAACCTCGTGTTCTCTGCCTGACTGAACTTTTCCTCTGGTCTCTCTGTATTTCTATCTCTCCACCTCACTTCTGTTTGCCCAGCCCTCTGTGTCCTCCTGTTCAGGATCGAGGACAGCCAGCACCGCATCCAATGCGTTACCAACATTGTGCTAATGAATTGGCAATGTTGGCATAAGGTGCCCTGGTTGATTTCCACTTGAGGTCATTATCCTTGTAGATTCCAGCTGGAATCACTTTTTTACCCCCTTTCCTTGTTCTGGGTTAGAACACTGAAACAAGGAAGACTCTGGAAATTATTTGTTGACCAATCCCTTTATTTGAAAGGGAGAAATCGTTATCCAGGGAGGGGAATGGTGTTCAAGGTTACTCCAAGTTGGTGGAACACAGTCTCCTGACTCCACTGTAGCCCTCTTTCCATCCTACTGGAAAAGGCACTTATTAAACCCTCGGTAAGTTAGGTTTTAACATTATTCAAGGTCTCTGGTCAATTCGTCTTAGGCCTTTGTGCTAGTTTCTATCCGAAGAAATAAATACAAACCTATTTAATGTCATTCTTCTCTTTTAAGTATGTTGCTATTTTGAGAGCAATTGGGGAACAAAATTCCAACCCCATTAATAGGTCTTTATATTTATAGAGTCTTTTTCACTTTCCTATATGCCTTTCCCTATCATCCTACCGTTTAATTTTCTCCTCTGGAAGAAGACTGGGGCCTGTCAGATGCTGTGTTCAATCTTGGACATGAGATTTTCACCATTTGGAGAAGAGACAGAGAACAATTTGGCTCCTTGATTCCCCAGTGGGCCTTTCAGGATTGCAGGGTGGGGTGGGGTGGAATAGGAGAGCTGGAGGAAGGAAGGCAGAAGGGAAGAATCAAGAACAGAGAAGGGTAGGTGTCTCTGAGCGGCTCCCTGACTCCAGCCTCTCAGATCAAGGAGTAGGATGCTGCCAGGATCTCAGGAGGCCTGATCTCTGCAGGGAGGCCTGGGGCTGTGAGGAGAGGGGAGATCTTGGGGCCTGAGGCATGGCACAGGGTCCACACTTTCACCCTCTGGAACCCAAACAAGGCTGGGGAACACATGTGAGGAACAGTGCTGGTCTGAAAGGATGGAGAGAACCCAACCTGAGGTCCAGCAGAGAGGTCCCTCTTTCGCTCTCTCCTCTTCTCTTCCTCTCTCTCTCCCTCGCTTTCTGTACTTTCTCATTCATATATTTTCTAATGTCTTTTGGTTTTCTAGTCTTTCTCTCATCAATCACCTATTCTATTTATTTCAGCTCCATCTAAAACCTTTATTTATCCCCTTTCTCTCTTGACGTCCATCTCTATTTGTGTGTCTATGGTGCTGAGTACTGAACAGATAACAAATTGCTTCAATTCAGAGCAGATGTCTTCTGCTGAGTTTCTTCTTGGCCTCTGAGGTGACCTGTAACAGGGCCTGTACCCTATCTAGTTGTATTGTCTCGTTTCACTAACCCAGTGCTGTTTTATTTCTCATGAAGAATTTGTCTTGTCTCCTCAGCTGCCCCATAAGTGTCCTAGGGAATAGGCCCACAGTCTCTGGATCCCGCCCTCCTCATCAGCCCCTATGGCCAGGCCCATCTGTAGGTGCTCAGGAAATGGGTGTGGAGAGATTGATGTCTCCTCCCACCCCCTACACAGGCTTCCAACATTCACTTCCTGATGGCATTTCTTCAGCTTGGGTGATGGCACAACCCAAGGAGGAGGCTTTATCCCCTAATAATCTCCATTTTTTACTTCAAATAAAAACACACTAAGTAAAAAGAACACTCATTTAGCAAATATCACCTCCAGACAAATCGCTAGACATTCATGCCCTTTACCACCAGTTTTCCACCCAAGTCTTTCTGACACAGAAATTCTGGACTGGCTCCTGGTCTAAGATCTCTCCCCCATTCTTCAATTATTCACACTATGTATATACTCACTAAAAAAAATTTTTTGAGTAATGATTAAGTGTCAGGCACTTAGCGAAGAGCTAGTGACACAGAGAAGATGACCACTTAGGCCTTGTCCTTGAGGAGGTGATGGTCTGGCAACGGAGCATGACAGGTATACAAACACATTTAAATAGACATTCACTTAAAAATGTATTTTAGTGAGGATATACTGTGTCAGGGACTGTTACAGGTGTTGGGGCCTTGGCAGAAAACAACAGAAGAGCACAATAATAGAAAAGAACCCTGATGGAAGTACTGACAATATATACCCATTGTGGCAGGTTAGGTTCTCCAAGGAAGCCAACTCTGAGATGGAGCTTAGCATGAGGGTGTTTATTAGGGAGTGCCATTGGGATCGATACCTGTGGAAAGGAGCGGAAAGCCCAATTGGACAGAGAGAGAAGTCCAGTTGCAAAGCAGACTCAACAACAGCATTGGCCAACCCCACGGGATCCGGAGCTAAAGCATCCCGTGTCAAAGCTGTCCTGCTTTGGGTCAAATGACAGGGCCATTATACTCTCTCTTTGATCAGTGTTGGATCGGGGCCACCTCAGGAAGGATGTGACCTTGGATGAGGTGGCTCTTTGCAGCTGAGGTGATTCCTAAAGGAGAATTCCTAAAGCCTTCAGCTGTCGGCAGATAGCCCTCCCTGAAGCCAGGGCAATAAGCACTTCATTAAAGGGATAACCGAGTGTGTACCTCTGTTTCCATCGCTCCCACACCGGGGGGAGGAGGGAATGTGCGGAGAATGTTCTTGTGCACCAGTATCTGTGTCTCCTTTTCTTCCTGGACTACCAGTAGACTGAGTGTCCAAGAGCTCTTGCATCTAGTGGGGCCATGCAAGTAGTTCTTGCCAATGAACAAGCACTTGCAGGTTTGCCCTAAAAATTTCCCAAGAGCTTCTTCACGATCTCTCTTCTCTTGCCTGCCAACTAGACACCAGAATCCAGTGAAGGAGTCCAGCACCCTAACACATACATTGCACAATGGAAGGAGCCTGGGTTCCTGAGTAGCAACGTGGAGCAGAGCTCTCCCTTCTCTCACCCCACCCCTGAGGTGATATTGCCCTGGAACATGAGAAAGAACAAACTTTTACTTTGTATCAATTGTTACCTTCACTGATGTTTGGCTGCTGTTTGTTTCAGCAATTAGCATCCCTTGAGTAATACTAGTTTCTTGAAGTGGGGCTTTCCCATTAGGAAAATGAAAATATGAGGCCTTGGCTGAAGAAGGAGGAAAGAGATGTAACAGGTTAGGTAACTGGAGATCCTTGTTATACTCAGACAAAACATTTGGTAAAAGCTGTTGCCTATGGTAACTTGGAAGTCAAAAACAGGCTTTAGGGGAAGAGGATGGAAATGAGAATATTAATGCTGTGTGTTGGTTGTTGTTGGCTGCATTCAGCAAGATATTACAAGAAAAAGACGATCTCAGGAAAGAACTGGCCAGTTTGCAAGAAGAAATGGAATGGAATAGAGAGGCAGAAATTCAGGGCCTTGCAGAGATGGGAAAAAACTACCTTTTTACAATGGATCTGTTAATTAACTCGATGGCGGGAATTCTTTCACAATGTTTACTTATATCAGACCATCATGTTGTACACTTTAAATATATTACAATTTTGTCAATTATACCTCAATGAAGCTGAAAAAACCCAGAACTACCTCTTCTAGGAAACTGTCTTTTTCTTTGGGCTCTATCCTTCTACCTCCCCAGATAAAATTAATCACTGTATTAATTCACATTAGTGGGGATCTGCTAACTGCTACAACAATCCCCAAATCTCAGGGGTTTAATACTGTGAAAGTTTTATCCTCAGACACTGTCCAATGTCTGAATTTCTAAAAATTTTGAGCAATGAAGACCCAATGAATCTTCTCAGCTAAATGCAGTGAATCAGCAAAAATCAATGTGTGGACTATATCTTCCTACCCAAGCCTGACAGCCTCAAGGTAGCCACCATTAAGTTGAGAACAAACGGCATGAGGAAGCAAATAAAAATAAGGCAGAATTGAGAATTATGACTCCGAAAAAAACTTTGGGTACAGTTACTGGCGCACAGAATTGACTAAAAGCAAGTAGATTAGCAGCCCCCTAAGTTTTTGAGAGAATTGTATTGCCAAAGAAGCCAGGAGCCTGGATTTCAAAGGCCTTTGACCATTCTAATGCCCCTGAAGATCCCACATTTTGAGCTAGATGCGGTGACTGGGTGAGACGTTGCTTCTGTTCTCTGGGGAGGGGGTGAGTGAGAGGAAGAAAATAAGTGGACGGTCTGTGGCAGAAACTGCTAATGCTCTCCTGTACTGCTTCACACTGCTGGAGTACTATATGTGTTTGCTTGGGCTGCCATTACAAAATACCATGGACTGAGTGGCTTAAACAACAGAAATTTATTTCCTCATGGTTCTAGAGGCTAGAAGTCCAGGATCAAGGTGTCAGCAGGGTTGTTGGTTTCTCCTGAGGCCTCTCTCCCATGCTTTGTAGATGGCCGCCTTCTTGCCATGTCCTCACATGATCTTTCCTCGGTTCACATACATCCCTGGTGTCAGTCTGTGTGTCCAGATTTCCTCTTCTTAAAGGACACCAGGCAGATTAGATTAGAGACCACCCTAATGGCCTCATTTTAACTTAATCACCTTTTTAAATACTGACACATTCTGAGGTACTGGGGGTTAGGGTTTCAATATATGAATCTGGGGGGACACAATTCAGCCCATAACAAGTATATTTCCCAGCCCCCTCGCATCTAGGTGGGCCATGTTCGCCAACAGATTGCAGGCAGATATGACATTTCAGATACGACATTCCACTTCCAGCCTCACCCCTAAAACCACCCATGAGACCTTTCAGTCTCTGTCTCCTTTCCTGCCAGACTGATGCAGGGAATCCAGGGGAAGACCTGGAGGCCTGAGAAGACAGGGAGGCCACACAATGAAAGGAGCCTGGGTCCTGAGTGCATGTGGGTAGCAGAGCCCTCTACCCCCCAACCTACATTGAACTATATCTGAGAAAGAAATGTTCACTGAATGAAACCCCTGAGACTTGGAGATTGTTTGTTACAGCAGCCAGCAGATCTCCACTAATACAAATAGAGATTCATTTAATGCATCTTAACCAGGGCTCAGCCAGGCCTGCAGTGTGGCTGACAAAGGAAGGAGCATGTCAGTACCTAGTGTGTTTTTTTTTTTTTTTTGTGAGGAAGATCAGCCCTGAGCTAACATCCATGCTAATCCTCCTCTTTTTGCTGAGGAAGACGGGCTCTGAGCTAACATCTATTGCCAATCCTCCTCCTTTTTTTTTTTTCCCCCAAAGCCCCAGTAGATAGTTGTATGTCATAGTTGCACATCCTTCTAGTTGCTGTATGTGGGACGCGGCCTCAGCATGGCCGGAGAAGTGGTGCGAAGGTGCGCGCCCGGGATCCAAACCTGGGCCGCCAGCAGTGGAGCGTGCGCACTTACCTGCTAAGCCACGGGGCCGGCCCCCCTGGTGTGTTTCTTAATAAAAGTTATGGCTGGAGTTGTGTGGGTTTAAGTAAAAATTTTCAAACATCAAGTGAGAAAATCTGACACTCATCCTCTCTAATTACCTACTCCAAGTAGCAATTAAAAAAAAAAAAAGGCAGTCTTCCTTCTTGCCAGTTTCTTGCCAGATGTACATCTGAGTCTGTACATTACCCTCAGTCCTGGTCAGAGGCACTATTGTTTATCAAGAGGAAAAATATTTTAAAATCTTAAAATACAATTAAAAAAATTTTAAATTCATACGTAATGTGAGTTCCTACCATCCAGGGAAGTTTGCCGTTGCTTCATTGGTTTGGCTTCAAAGGCTGGTTCTATGGAGCACCATCCCTCCTAAGTACTCAACCTGGAACTGAGATACGCCCCCGGGGTTCTGGCTACAGGATTCAAGGGCAATGATCTCAAGCAATTCTAGTCAAGTATGCTTTCTGTAAATGGAAATCTGTATTATTTTAGCACAAATATACAAATAAACAAATGTTACAAATGTTTGCCCCCCTCTCTAAAAGAACATTTAATGGAGAATATAATATGGAGCCAGACTGAAAGAAACATTAGCTCTTTGACTCCGAACTAGTGCCTCGCTGTGCCGACTGTGGTAGGTCACCCCGGCTTTGGAGTCAGGCCACTGGGTTCAGAAACAGCCTGCCACCTGGCAGCCATCTGTGACTTGGGGAAGTTGTTTCAGCTCTCTGAGCATGAGTTTCTTCATCAACAAATAGAAGTGGTGGTGACAGTAACATCACCTCCCTCACAAGGTGGTATGACAATGAAACTAGAGAAAGCATGACACTTAGTCGAGTGCCTAGGACACAGTAAACACTCAAAGGTTAGCCATTACTACCTTCTCCTGCAGAACTCGATGTTCCTTCCTCCACCAGAAGATCCTCTGACTTCCCCTCTGAAGCTTCAGTTGTTGGTGAGCTTGTTCACAGCCCGCTGTCCCTTGGCTGTCGGCCCCTCCTGCCTGCGTTCCTCTCCTGGCTGCACAGACTCCATCACGGACTGTCCTGCTAATCCCAAAGTCTAATGTCGCCATGTGGCATCTGCCTGGACACCAAGCAGTCTCCATTCTGCGAATTTCCTCTTCTTCTTGGGCTTTCCTTTCAGCCCATTGAAAATATTTGTGAGTTATTTTATTTATTTAACAAACATTTAGTACATGTGTGATGCAATTTTGAATTTCTAGCCTAATTATTATTCTAGACCAACACTTAACTTCAATATGTCATGTTTGCTGATTTTATATAAACCGTATATGGAATTAATCAACATACTTTGGATTACTAGTTTTTAATATGCTCTACATTTGTTAGTCCTTGGAAATCTTGAAGAACAAACTATCATGCTTACATAACATGATAATGATAGATGGGTATCCTGCAAATGTAAGGAGAGCCTGGATGAAAAGACCCCACTTATCTGTCTTGGTCCAGGGGGCTCTCAGCCTGGGTTCTGTCCTTTGTAGGCACCAGAGTAATCCTGATTGCTCCAGCAGGCCTCTGTACGGGAAGATTTGGTGGGGACTAGAAAGGCCCCTGGGTGGATGAGATGCCCAGACTTTCCCCTCTCCTGCTCTTGCTCGTCCTCTCCTGACACAATGGCCGGACCTGCGCTTGGGCAAGTCTAGTTGCCAAGCCCTGACCCCACCCCCAAAAAGAGGGGGGCTCTAAGCAAGCGTTCCTGTAGTATTTGCTGAAAAGGAGGAAGCAGCTCCTTCCTCTCTTAACCTTATTATTAGCAACACCAGCTAATCTGAGCTCAGGTGCATGGGAACGGCCTTTCTGCTCTATGCCAGAAAAGAAGCCACATGGGGGCTGGCGGGTTTGTGGTTCCTCTATGTGAATATGTGAATGCGTGCATGCGTGCACGCGTGCACTGTTGCTTGGGGTTTCTTCAGCCTCTATCTTTCTCTCTCTTAAAGATTGTTTGTCTCGTATTCTCATGACATCATCACAACCAACGTCCCCACTGGTTCTTAGTGTGGCCCAGAGAGCTGCACAGGGAAGGAGCTCGTGGAATTTATCATGCAAGGCATGGAAGAGGGCAGAGGCTGCCCTCTGGCTCTCATCACAGGGCAAAGGATTGGGACCCAGGCCTCCTGACTCCAGTCCAGCTTCCTCTCCCTCCGACTCCTGCCTTCAAACAGCTTTGACCGTGTCCTTCCCTGCTTTACAGGATCTCCTGGAGCCCTAATGTCTGAGACCCAAATCCCTCACATTGGGCTTTGATGGGCAGGGCACTCACCCACCTTAATCATTAGTTAACTCATCCATTCAGTCAAAGGACCTCTCCTGAGTCTCTTGAAGGAGATGGGGCACACAGAGGACTGGAAGCCGGGAGCGATCAGGTCAGATCAGTGTGGAGAGTGGATTGGGAGTTGGAGAAGGTTGCAAAGAGGGCTGTGGGCCTGGCCTGGAGGCAAGGAGACCAGCTAGGAGGGTGTTGTCAATCCGGGGAGAAAAAGCGAGGGCCTAAAATAAAGTAGTAGCAAAGTGATCAGCATGGTTGGGGATGCAACGTGGGTCCAAGTAGCCAAATCCCATGGCTTTCAGCCCCAGTGCTAGAATCAGATACTTCCCCAACTCTCCTTTCCCCTTCATCCTCCATACTGGTTCTGGGGCTCTGCTTATAGCTGGCACACATCCCCTTTGTCTGAGGCCTCACACCCTTTGGTTATCAACTCCTACTCCCACCAGCCTCTCCCAGGCCGATTTCTGTGGTCCCCATTATTTTAGCAGCAACATTCTTAGGGCTCCCTGTGGCAGTTTGTTGTTAATAAAAATGGTCTAAATGACAGGTGCACCCCTCACTGTGCCCTTCTTCCTGTCAGATGATTTGTTACACCTGCCTCAGAAGTCTAGATGGAAGTGACCCATTTTGCAGAATTGTGGAATGAATAACACTGGTTGCCTTTACTTGCCTCCTCCGACCCCTTCTATTTTCAGTACTTTGTTTGCGCTTGAGAGTATTGACTCCCCATCTTTCCACATAAGCCTCTACTTCATTGGGAAATGCCAACTACTGAATCAATAAAAGAGAAGTGTGCTAATTCACAGGACATTATAAGGCGGAACAGGGGCTGGTACTGAATGTTTCAACTGAAATCGATAAGGAAAAAAAATTGGGGGTAGGCAATGAATAAACTTTTGCTTCCTTCATCTTTTGAGATGGGAAAGAAAATTGAATGTGAAAATATTTCAAAACAAGGAGGGCTTCAAAAGGATGTGATGCCAGAGGGGACATTGCTTATACAGAGAAATGAATTGAAAATGCAGTTTGTGGCTCCCAAATTTGGGGCATGTGCCCGGAGGCTGCCCCTTGGCTTTGCTCAGGCTGACAAGGACTCTGGAACGGGCAAGGTGAGTCCTGGGTGGCTTTGCACCTTCAAGGACCATCTGGCCTCAGAGGGGGGTGACAAAGGGAGGGGAGGGAGAAAGAGCCTGTGGGTAGCGGAGAGGAATCTTGGAACACTGTTACCCCAGACAGAGGGAAGGAAGGGGAGCACCCTGCTTTCATGAGTCATGCCCATTTCATAAAGTTTGTTTTAACAATAAAATCAGAGACTCTCAGGATTAAAAATGGACAGTCAGGGGTACTTGGTCCAATCACTATCCAATGATGTTTGAATCTCTTCCACCACGTCCTTGACAAGAGGCTGTGTATTCCGTTGAGCGTCTCTAGGTACAGGTCACTCACTATCGCCCAAAGCAGCACACGACATCCTTGGCAATCCTGGCAACAAAAAATTATTTAAAAGGAGTTGTATACTGCTTCCTTGTAACTCCCCCCGCCCATCCTAGCTGATTCCTATAGAGGCTAGAGCACGTCACAGCTGGCTCTTCCCCAGGATGCCCTTCCCGTCCTGGTGAACAGCTCTTAGGACTTTTCTTACCCACCTCTACCCCCAACCATCCTCAGCCTTCCTCAGATGACTCGGTTCTCTGCTCCTCACCATCTGGAAGCAACCCAGTGTTTTGTTGTTCCCCCTGCAGGGTGATGCTTAGAGCCTCAGATGACCCTCCCTGATGTGGCAGGCTACCCTCTTTACTGCGGGTACCACTGCCTTCCTGGGCAGCCTGGGCACTCAGCTGGCTCCTCCCACAGCTGGCTTAGTCGGCCTCTCGTATCCAAGATCACGGGCGAAGGATATGCTGACCTTCATTCCGGGCCCTCTGGCAGGACTTGGCTCGTCCCCAGGGGGGTGTCAGTCATCTTCCAGCCAAAGAGTGGGGAGGAGGGAGCTATCTGCAGCTCCACCCACCCAAGGCAACATTCAACGTTGAATGGGGAACCAGAAGTGGGGAAGGCCCCCCAGCCCCGAGCTGGGGAGCCAGAGAGAGGAAGAGCTCTGAGGTGTCCTGAAACCCTGCTCAACTGGGAGTAAGGACACCAGGGCCTCATCTTGGCAAGCCCCCATCACCTCCTCTGAGAAGTCATCCCCAATCACCTCCTCCCAGGGAGGCGTTAGTCCCCACCTGCAGCGGCTCCTGTGCAGGATGAACCGCCTCTACCACCACTGGCCCCCTGGAACCGGGACGTTGACCAGACCCACAGCTGTTCGCAGACAGTTGTGGGCCTTCTTCATTTCTCTGGCCCTGGGGCCTGTCACCACACCTGGGCCATAGCCGTGCTCAGTCTCCATCGTTCCATGGAAGAGTGAGTGCTGTGGCTCAACAAGGCTCCCGTGGCCGCGGATAGCAGAGCAGTCTCCCTTCCCACACGGCCTCTAGTCAACTCCAGTTCACACAAGTCTTTGGGAGGACCGTGCATCCCTGTAGATGGCCCTGGGCTACACCCACAGAAGAACCAGCTCAGCAGAGTCGCCCCTCGCTTCTCTTCTCTATCAGCCTGTATGTGTCATTTCTGCTCTCGTGTAGGCAGATTGATGGTGTGTGAGGAGAACTGAGCGGGGAGAGTGGGGAAGATCCAGCAGTGCATTCTAGGAGGGCATTTACCTGTGTTTGGTCTTTTCTTTCCTACAGCAGGGGTGGGTATGAGGGAGTCTTTTATAAAATACAGGTATCTAGAAAAGCTAGATGCCAGATGAACCAAACTGAGGTTAAACCGCTCTTCTGCCGCTCTGTTACTCAGTATCACTTAACCTCACCTCTCTGTCTTTGCAGGTGACAGACGCAGATAAGCTTTTAGCACGTGAGGTTCACAGCTGCTGCCGCTCACCCCTCAGCACCTCGCCCCACCTTGTGGGGGCCCGTGGCCTGAATGACACTAGAAAGGTTCATTAGTTAAACCACTTCTTTGTGTGTGTGTGTGTACGTCCAAATGCCCCCACACGGCCCAGTGGTGCTGGTTACCCCTCCCTGGCTGCCGGCCACCATGCTCAGGGCGTCACCTGTACTTCCTGCTTCATCTCTCAGCTGTCACTAGACCCACCTTACAGATGAGGAAACTAAGGCTCAGGGCTGTTCAGTATCGTGGCCAAAGTCACACTGTCTTTGAGTGTAGACCAGGATTTAAATTCAGGCTTGTCTGACTCCGAGCCTGTGCTGTTCCTCTACTGTATACTTGGGCTCAGAGCACTGGCCATTTGCAGCAAGGCTGCAGTAGTTGGAAGCTATAAACTTTATGTTTTGTAAAAAAAGTGTAAAAACTAATTTTATTTATTTAATCTCTAGTAGAAGTATCATAAGTGAGAAATGTTTTTTTTTTTAAGAAACAAAAAAATCCTAACTTAGGATCATATACTTTAGTCTACCCATAAAATCTTTTAATATTGTACATTAAAGAGGCATAGCACACAGGGGAACCTCAGTAAGCTAATGAAAAGCCTAGAAAATGATTGATCTAATAACTCAACAGGTTAGCTGAGGGAGGCATATTCCCAGGAGTTTATTCCAAACCCAGGCCAGTGATCTCTCAGGCTGTTTTTTAGCTCTCATGGCTGAGCCGCCTCTACTTTCCAGGCTTTGTGCGGGGCAGTTTAACATGTTATTTCATTGAACCCTCACAAGAACCCGTTTCTGATGAGAGGCGGGTCCAGAGAGGTTAGCTGATCTGCCTGAGCTAAAACATGGCAGAACAGTGATTTGAACCCAGGTCTGTCTGATTCCAGAGCCTAAGCACTTCCTTCTAGACACAGTTCCCTTCCAGGGTTCACAGTCCCTCCATAACTGGACTGAGGCCATGATGCCCCCTGGGAGAGGACAAGACCAGAGGGACTCATTATCATTAGAAGATGATCCTCCCGCCCATTAAAGAGAAAATGACTGTGAGTGATGCAGAACTAGCCTCCAGGTCAGTATTGATCTCTGTCAGCAGGAATGAGCGAGGCCGAGTGGATACAGGGGTCAAGAGAATGACCAGGAAAGGAAGAGGCAAGAAAGGAGGAGTCCTTGGGTCAGGCAGACGTGGGTTTGAATCCCAGCGACTCGTTGGCTACCTGTAACAACCTCAGTCAGATCATTTGACACTGAGCCTCAGTTTCCTCATCTATAAAATAGAGACAATAACTGAATGTACCCCATAGGGTTGTGTGAGGATTAAATGAGATGAAACGAGTAAAATCCTTAGCAATGTAGTTTCTATACAGTATATTAGTTTTTATGAACTTTTAGGAAGAAAAAGAGAGGAAAGAAAAGGGAGAGAACACAGAAGTGTTAGGAAAGGGAGGAAAAGGGAAGACCCCCTCCATGCCTGCCCCCCAGTAGACTCTGGGATTCCCTGTTCCCGTGCTCTGTAAGCAATGGAAAGAGGGTGTCCATGCATTTGCTCATTCTTAATCCTTATTCAGTGAACCGTGTGTCAGCTGCTAGGCTAGTTCTTGGTGGGGGTGGAGGGAGGGCTCTGCCCTCCAGGAACACTGCCCCTGCATCTCGTAGGGACCATAAGATGTGCACAAACACCACTGCCACTGAGGAAGGCCAGCGGGCACGACCCGAGATAGGCAAGCAGCAGGATTTGGGAAGCCAGCTCCCTGCCCAACTGCCCTTGATGAGAAGGAGCCATGGGGGGTAGCCCCTGGAATGTAAATCCCCAAATTTCATTGAGCTCAATCCTGCATGGTGAAGACATGAATGTGGGGTGTGTCTGAACTTCAGTAAATTTATAGCACTTCAAAATAAAATGAAAAAGAGACAACAGAAAGCCTCCTAGCTTCCTTCAGTCTTGGCATCCACCTTCTCCCCCTTCCCTCAAGGTGGTCAGGGTCACTCAACATCTGCTGAACCACCTCTGGCTCCCAGGCAGGGAAACACTTTCTGTGTTTCTGTCACTTGCTGGCACTAGAGTTCTATTGATGTTTGTTTAAAAAGCTTTTGCTTATGAGTTGATTGGATTAGAGGAGGACAGCCATGCTCCTTGGGTCCCCTGAAACCTCTTGTAGTCATGTGCCCAGGGCCTGCCAGGCATGACCAAACCCAACCTCCTGAGAATGAGCTGGGCCCTGGCTGAGCACCCCAGGTCCTGGCACCTGGCCTTGCCCTGACCAGTACACCATTGCTTCCCTGTTTGAAATAAAGGGCTCTGTTGGAATGAGGCCACTCACAGTTAAATGCTTTAAAAGGAAAACAAAACAATACATCATCCCCTCTTCCGCTGTGATGTTTGCTGTGGTGTGGAGGGTGTGGAGTGCAGGTTTGCAGCTCTGTGGCAGGTTGTGTCCTTGTAGGGACAGTGGCGTGATTATGCAGAAGCTGCCTTTATAAATGGCTCATGGTCATGGCCCAGGCGAGCACGGCGCCTGCCTGAATGTCTGGGCTGGAGAATCCATCAGGGCTGCCATGACGCCTGTGGAATGCGCCGTCACGGCCCAGGTGCCCTCCATGCTGTCCACTGGAGGCCGAGACGGAAATCTGCCTACTCCAGGGAGGCAGGTTTGGAAAGCTGCTCTATGCTGGCTTGCCACTCGTGGGGCTGCTATTCCTCAAGGGTTTCATAGGTCTTAAGTCACAGTAATTTTCCCAGCCTCCTAACACTCCTTTGAAGGGATGCCCCAGATCATGTTGTCACTCTCCTGGCAGATGGGCCCCTTCTCCTCTTTGACCCCTGACTCACAGTATGATCCAGAACTTCCTCAGGCTCCAGACGACAAAATAGGAGAGAAGCCACCCTAGACCTGGCCTTGTGGCCCCCACAGTAGGAATGGAGTGGAAGACTCAGGAGTCCCCAGACTTTCAGACAGTCTCTGAGCTCGGTGCCCAATTTCCACTTCCAAAGGCCCAGGAACCTCAGGACGGAGGGACCTGAGGCCTAGGTGGTCTGGTTTATTCTCTCTCACTTGCCATCCAATGCCCTCCGTAATGACATCTACCATTCATTCAACACTGACTAAATGCCAGGCCCGGTACTGGATGATTTTTCCAAGGAGTATTTCACGTGAGCCTTTGTAACAACATGATCATCTGGCAGTTATTAATCCTGTTTTCAGATGAGGGAAACTGGGACTCAGAGAGGTTAAGGCATTTGCCTTGCTCAGGGTCACACTGCCACTAAAAAGCATTGACAAGGATTAGACTGCATAGGCATCTGATTCCAAATTTCATGTTCTTTCTGTCTTTTTGTGCTGTCTCTCTCTGCACTCCTCCCAAATACTGTTCTAGAACACCTTCAGTGATGAGGAACTCCCTACATCCTGAGGACACCCATTCTGTCCCTGTGCTTCTGACAGTGAACTGAAGTCTTTCTAAAGGTCCCATCACCTGATCCTAGTTCTAACCTTTGGGGCCTCAACAAACAAATCTGTACCCTCTGCCCTCATGTTTGATGATGGCTCTCAGTCCCCATAGGGCTTCTCTTTTCTAGGCCAACCTGCCTCCAGTGCTTCTCCCATTCCCCAGAGGACGGACACCCACATCCCCCCCGACCCTCCTCTCTCGCCTCTGGACATCACTGTCCTGTTCCTGTCAGAAAGGGTCGTGGTACACGTCGCATGGCAGGAGACTTGGGGACCTCTCAGGCTACTTGCTTCATGTTTTAAAGTGTTATATTTATTTGTATTATTAAACTTTTTTAAACTACGAAGTAATCCATGGACATAGGTGAAAATATTCAAATAGCACAGGAGAATCTAAAGCAAAAAGTAGAAACCTCCCCCCATGCTCTTCTAAACCCAGTGCTGCTCCCAAGAGGAAACTTCTATTTTTATTTCTTATGGTAATTTCTACTATAATGTTTAAAAACACAATTATACCTTGATTTTTGGCTTATCTTGAGATAGCATCTGTTGACAGCTCTTCACGGAGAATTCAGCACACTTACACCACCTCTCACCTCTCTGTACTGCTTTTACCTCCCAATTTCTTTAGTTATGTTACTCATTTTAGCTCTTCTACTGGTTATTCTCAATAATCTACCTAAAAATCCATCTTGATTTATACACTTTATACAGCATCCATTAACTCCTCACTATGGAAGTTGAGGAAATCAGTGAACCTCTCTTTTTACTACCTCTCTCTCACTCTCAATTTTATTACATTATTTTTTACAGTTTCAAGGTTTATAACATTTGCACTCTGTTCTGTAGCTACAAGTAAATGTTCCACATTTTGTCCATAATGTCTAAAGGTTGAAAACCAATAAACAGCATTGTGACTAGATGAACAGTATTCACTGGACATACAAATAACATGACTGGATCTACAGAGAAGAAGAAAATGTAATTCGCAGTCATGATGGCTGTGACATTCTAAGGAGGCTTTTCTATGGAGCAAAGAGTCTAGTAGACGCTCATAATGTCCTTTCAGCTTTCTTCACTTCTTCTCGGTCAATTCCAGCTGCACTTTTTCTTGTCTCTCATGTCTTCCTCTTTTTAAATTCCTTTTTAGTTTTGCTAGAGTATTTCCTCAAAATCTGGGTTTTTAAAAATTATTGTATTGAGGTCATATTGGTGGATAACATTGTGTAATTTCAGATGTACATTATTATTTATCAATTTCTGTACAGACTGCATTGTGCTCACCACCAGTAGTCTCATTTCTATCCATCACCATACATACGTGCCCCTTTATCCCTTTTGCTCTCCCCCCACCCTCTTCCCCTCTGGTAACCACTAATCTGTTCTCCTTATCCACATGTTTGTTTATCTTCCACATATGAGTGAAATCATACGGTGTTTGTCTCTGTCTGGCTTATTTCACTTAACAGAATACCCTCAAGGTCCATCCATGTTGTTGCAAATGAGGCGATTTTGTCTTTTTTTATGGCTAACTGGTATTCCATTGTATACATATATCACATCTTCTTTATCTATTCATCATTTGATGGGCGCTTGGGTTGCTTCCAAGTCTTGGCTATTGCAAATAATGCTGCAATGAACATAGGGGTGCATAGATCTCTTTGTATTGTTGATTTCATGTTCTTTGGATAAATACCCAGTAGTGGAATAGCTGGATCATATGGTACTTCTATTTTTAATTTTTTGAGAAATCTCCATACTGTTTTCCATAGTGGCTGCCCAA
Organism: Ceratotherium simum simum; assembly: GCF_057802395.1. Taxonomy (NCBI): domain Eukaryota; kingdom Metazoa; phylum Chordata; class Mammalia; order Perissodactyla; family Rhinocerotidae; genus Ceratotherium; species Ceratotherium simum. The sequence goes on along the minus strand of NC_141914.1, from coordinate 29,486,021 downwards.
GTTTGCATTCCC